>NC_043750.1:20059446-20359446 GCF_902148845.1 Salarias fasciatus | reverse complement strand
GAAGAGAAAAGTTTGCAACGGCAAGCGGCTGGATGTGTTTGAGAACTGCCGGACGGACCAGCTCTTTTTAGTGTGCTGCTAAATAACAAGGCGGTCAAAGAAGAGCAGGAGAGGAAGGGGTTAACTGGGAAGAGGGTGGAAGGGAGGATGAAAAAAGCCCTCTGGCAACCCAGGGACAGAGGGAACGCTGAACTCATCACAAACCCCTCTCCTGGCGTCCGCCAGCACATAATGACCCCAACAAGACGGGAATCCCTTTTAATTAAAGTGAAGGGAGATCAGTTAAGCAGATGGTTGCCGACAAATATTAGGGGAAATAGAATGTTTAATGGTCTGTGCACTTATCGCAGGCTATTTTCCACACCCAGCCCCAAACTGATAAACAGGACAGGACCTTGTTAATCAACCTTACAACCTTTAAAGCCCAAGATAAGAGAATAATTCAGGATCTTTGTAAATTAGCTTGAGATGTGGCTAAGACTCTGGCCCCTCGTGTGCTCAGGGCCAGACTGTCGAGGAGGGAGCAGAATTTCTATCAGTGTAATAGCCTTGTGCCATGGTGAAGAAGTTTAAGGGGGAAAACTACTTTTTCCAGGGGATGGAGGTATTTTTTTTCTGCTATTTTTCCTGAGTTTTTATTCCCCTTGTGGCTTGACCCTCTTGCCACCACCCTACTGCGCTCTTATCAGTGACACAGGAGAGTCACCCGCCTCCATGGAAAATAATCTAAACAGAGAGGCGGGAAATCGGCAGCCTGAGCCGGTGGCCTGTGAGAGCAGGTTAACGGGTCCTCGCCCCTCTAAGTCAGACACAGGTGGGGGGTGGCCTGTGTTTATTTTGCAGATGATTGATGGAGGAAGAGGGGATTATCGGCAGCAGCGGTAGCCATGTCGGTAGTCGGTACCATTTCTCTGCAAAAAGCCTTAAACAGGAAAACATTTCCTTAGAAAGAAAACTGTCGACATTTTAAACTTCAACCGATGGCTCGAAATAACAATTTAAAAATTTGTTTGCTTACTGTTTTATCTATTAAATGAAGATTTCTTTATTTACAGGTAAAAATGAGCATTGCATAGTGAACGACTCCCATCGCCCATAAGTAAACACTCAATGCTAGTTTCTTTAAAAAAAAAAAATCAACTACAACAAATGACTTTTACTTGGAAAACTAACACATGTTCTACATTAGTGTTGTTTGATATCTCTAGTGAGTATTATTGCTAAAAGATGTCAAACAGAGAACTAATGTATTGTTTTACACTTTTTTTAAGCTGCAAATGTGCTCAATGGATGTATGTAAGGAGCCACTGTTCTGGTGATGTTTGGTCCGGGAGGCAGGATCACAGACATAAACTGACTACATTATGTTTTCACTTTGTTTTCCAATGGATATATAATCAATGTCATGATAGCCATGCTTTTTATAAAGGACATTCTCTAAACACATGTATGTCTCCACCCACCTCTTCCTTTACATTAAATAATCTTTTGTTTTGGGTTTTTATTTCTCTCCTTTACTTTTTTTCTGCTGTTTCTGTCCTCTTTCTTTTCCTGCCTGGCCTCTTGGAAAAGGGACACTGGATTAAAGGTAATTACAAAGAGACGTGCAGACATTTATCAGTGCTTGTGGTTTGGGACCCTAAATGGTTCTGCTGACAATTTTCCCTTCTAGTCGGCCACTGTGGAGCTGGCAGGTTCTGTTCAGAGGCCCAACACCAGGCCTGAAGGCTCAGAGTGCTGCCATATGTTGGACCTCAGAGGTGCCAGCAGCAAATGTGCTGAACAATGCGACTCAAAGCATGGACTCCGTGCCTTGGCAGAGGGTGCGTGTGCATGGGCTACTTGCATGAGTGGAGAAAGACGCTGTTAAACAAGAGGGGTGGGGGGAATGCACAAGGATACGTTTTGTGTGCCTAATTGTGTCTACCTGTATGTATTTGTCTGTCCAGTTTCACGCTGAGAACACATTCACCTACTCACATTCACCCAGCACACATGCACATGCATGCATACTCATGTTAGTCTGAATATCCATGGAGAACATCCCAGATTGCAATGGGTCACACCTGGTTATGCTTCTTCCCTGTCTCCCTTCTCACTCTACTCCCAAGTTCCCACACCGGAGGCATCTGGAACCTATTGGCAGCAGAGTCACACCAAGCCATAAAGCCCTCAAAGGCTCACAAACGCACTAGGGGTAGAACGTCAAACAATGTTGGCGCAACAAGCTGCCAACAGACACAATGCATCTTGAACCTGAACAAACCCCACTGCTCATTTTTTATCCTCTCTGACTCTCTGTATGTCTCCAAACTATGCCTCTCTTTCCTTCTCGCACAAACACCACCTGGGACTGACTGGAGGAAGAGTTTTGATTTTTACCCCTAAATGGAATTGGTACTGATGCTAAGGGAGCGAAAAGCAGCTCAAGCGACTGAAACCGTGGAGAAACTGATACTGATGAGGCCAGAAACATGCTGTCAAAATAGTTTGTGATAGAAACAGAACACGCCTGTGTATTCAGAACACTTTCTGGCTGGATTCATTCAGATTTAGTGAAATGTTCCCAACATTCAATGCTGCAGAGCTCTCATTGTCACCAAAGGGTTAACCAGTTTTCACACGACCCGCCGGATAACATGATCAGTCCCAGAAAGGATCTGATGAGCATGAGCCAAGCACATTGTCACAAAGCCACTCTTTTAGACATGTGAGGAGCAGAGGCGGAGGCCACTCTGTCACAGTCTTTTAAAGCTCTTATCGATTCTCCATATCTGTTACGGAGGCTTGGAAGCCTGTCCCAAATTTGATATGCTTTTAATACAAGCCAAGACCTCCAAACAACACAACAGTGATCAAAATTGAGAAATGACTCAGAAGACGTAAGAGGTGGGAACAAAGAATTTGCAACTGAGCAATTAAAAAAATTTAACTGCATGTAGTTTGTCTGGAAGCTCTCTTGCATTCATTAAATGTGGCCTTCTTTTGTCCGGACCATTTTCTCCTTTTTTCGATTTCTGTGGCATAAAAAATGTTGGCCAGAGTTTGTGCACAAAAATCTGTGCTGGAGCCATTTCAAACCAGAATTTTATTGTTAACAAATGCTGCCTTTGATACTGGCTGCAACAAGCGATACTTCACTGTTTGTTTGTGCTGGAGGTGAAAATGAGTTGCGAACATTTGGAAGGGAACGTTTGTGAAATATACTGCAGCGGTATCACACGCACAAAAAATGGCACCCTTTAATGTCGTGCAGGGGAAATGTTTTTCCACTCATTAGAAGGACTTTGAAGAGTGCGTCTGAAACCTCAGCTTGGGAAATCTCACCAAGACAAGACTGCGGTGTGCACTTTCTTCTCCAAGAACACCGCGATTCAAGGTAAAATATCCACATCCTATTAGTTCGTGGTAAACTCACCAATTGGATGCAGACAGACGGTGGTATTAAACTGCAGGATTTGATCATGTTCCCCAAAGTTTAGAATGCAGCAGGTTTATGTAGGGAAATAAATACTGCTCTGTCAAAAATGATTTCACCTCACAACTATAAGCAAAACAGAATTAATGACGAGAGAAAATGGTGGACAAGGAGCAGCACAAGTGCTTCCCTCGGCTCAAGTAAGTCCGACTGCAGTGAGGAGCGGTGTGAAGGCTTGCCTCTTCACTGTCAGACCCCAGGGTGCTGTCTAAATTAACTGGGACGAGCGGATTGTTACAGGGATGACCCTTTCCCTATTCACCCAGTTCCTCCTCCACACACAGACACACGCTCTTCATCACACATACACACTCTGAACGTCAACAGCTAAGCCTCAATAAATCTGATAAGCCGCCCTGGTGGCTTCTATGTCCAATCCGCGCAGAGAACAACATGGCCGGTATCAGGCAGCTGCAAAGCCCTCGTCAAGCGGGACTTCAAAGTGCTCTGCAGGGCCGCGCTCGCACCCCTGAAAACTGGCCGGTCCCTTACCCGACCCCCTACCCCCGTGCCTGGGTGATGTCATTATTGAAGTCTTTGGCGTGCTATCCAAGGAGTAAGTTACCATTGACAGGTTCAGAGCTTGGCTGGCTCACCCATGAGGATTCATGACTTTGAAGCTATTGGCCTTAAACTGCAAATTATTCTTTTCAGGCTCTCTCTACCTACAGCTTTAATCCACAGCCTCCTTTTCTTCAGTGCACCAGAGCTCCTGCAGACAGACTCAAGCACACAGCACCCATTGGACTGAACGCATGCACATATTGATATAGAGAGATAGAGAGAGAACAGATGTAAACAGATGCTTACTGGCTTTCCAGGATATTTGGAAACACATACTTTATTGAACAGCCTCACTGCCCCCCCCCCCTCTCAGTACAGTAAAGTTAATAACACCAGCAGGGCAGGGTAGTACCAGGCTCCAGCAGCACCGACAAAGATCCTCTTAGGCCCATCCCATCCCATTCCTCTCTCCCTTCATCAGCACTTAGTGGACATCTGTGCAGTGCCAGCCCTCTCCATATGCCGTGGCAGTCAGAAGACAAACGACCGTGTCAGTGCAGTGGCTCGCCTGTATATCTGACGCCACGCAGGGGGTGCCGTGTGGGTGTGGTGAGGACGGAGACGGGAGGCATACCTGAGCCGGGTGTGAATAGGCTGGTTGTGCAAACCTGACAATGAGCAGCAGTAAGTTGTCTAAACAGTAGACATTAATCGGCCCTACGGTTAATGTCGCAAGTAAGATCATTGTGAGGAAAGGCTTGGAAGGGGTGTTCTTTTGATTGCTATATATTTTCATTACTGCATGTTGATCGATGCTTCATGAGTCTGCAATTTTGCAATTATCTAAACATTTTTTATAAACACTTTATTCAGTCCATCTCAGGACAAAGAGAGAGACTGTCTGTCTCTCTTTCACACACACACACACACACACACACACACACACACACACACACACACACACACACACACACCTGAGGTCAATCTAACTTGTGCTGGGTGGAATCATCTTCCCAGGCCACTATAAGGCAACGTGTCTCTGCAGACACCAAGACATGCATTTTAATGTTCTTTTCCACAGTTTCTTTGCAAACTGAAGACTGTATCACTCAGACAAGCACATTCTTTAATGGAGGGGTATTATGCAAAATCCACTTTTTTGAGCTTTGTATAATGCTATAGTGTCATTTCCTCATTAAAAAGACACATGGAGTTGTTTCCTGAACCATTCACACATATTTGAGCGATTCCTGAATCTCCCTCTGGCAGCCATGCTGGGGCTGAAATGCTGGGTTCTGCACTGCTCCGCCTGTAATGCACAGCTCCGCCCCAGCTATGATGTAGTCTGCACAGCTCCTCCTGCACAGCTCGCGCTCCCCCAACCCTCTCAGGGGCGAGGGAAATACACCGCAAATCACCGAGATGGACGCTCTGAGGGGGGGGCGTGTCACTAAGCTGAGGAGATTCTTAAAGAGACAGGGACCCATTTCCAGTCGTTTGAGGCAGTCTGAAGCAGAGAAACACTTGATTTAAGTTGTTTTGGCACATGCAGCTTTCACCATCCAACTTTGGGCAAAGCTGTTGCTTGAGTGTGCTGTAGATTGATACTAAAGGGTTAAAAAACACATAATACCATTCCTTTAATCTGAAAACACAGTGCGCACAGATGACATTTATGTATGTATTTTCCCGCCATGCCACTTTCACACATTTGAGACACATAACTGTTCCTACGTCAGAGCCTGTGTCATCAGATGATTCCCAGAACATCTGAGTGAAAGCACTTTCATGTCTGTTTGTACTTGACTTTAGAGCTCGTCACTTGTGATATGATCACCCGAAACGCATGTTAATGCCAGGTGTGACCAGAGACACACCTTGGGGAAGTACACTGGAGTGCCCAGAAAGCACACAGATAAAACAAACTCTGCCAAGTAATCCAAATGTCCAGAAATTCAGAATTAAGCCACATATATTCTTGCTGTGCGAGACACAGTGTGGCAAGCTTTTATTTTGTGACATAAATACATAAATTCGCTATGAATTCCCAATTCCACACTGTGATTTAGTGAGAGAACAAACACATATAGCATCAAATCAAAGATTTATCCAAAGGTATCAAATTGACAGAGATATTTATTTTTTGTGAAATTTGATTTGGTTTGATCTGTATCATAAAAGCGGCAACAATTTAAATATTTTGCCTTCTAAAGTTTCTTACACTGTTTACTGCTTTTTTTTTTTTTTTTTTTTTTTTTTTTAGGAGAGCTCATATTGTTCAATTCTATTTATTAGAGCAATTACACACATACCAGTCAGCATACTTTCACATTAAGTCAGAAAAGTAGTCTTACTGATTTTAGAGTGAGAAGAACAATATGCATTTTTTCCACAGTTAAATGACTGTGATGGAATGGACTGAAAAGTGACTGTAATAATTCAGGAAGATGTGAAGTACTTGTCATATCTGCAACTCAAGGAAGGCTTCGGTTTCACGCTGGGAGTCACGTATCGCCCTCATGCTCCAAAAACAAAAAAAAAAAAATCTGTGTCCAGTTCAGGCTGAGGAAAGAAGGATTGGTGGTGGGGGTGAGGTGGAGGGGTGCTGAGAGATGAGAGAAGGTGTGTGTGTGTGCATGCGTGTGTGTGTGTGTGTGTGTGTGTGTGTGTGTGTGTGTGTGTGTGTGTGTGTGTAGAAAAGTAGGGGAGGAATAGCAGTATTCCCTGGATAACAGTCTCTGGCGGAGGAACTGAGAGGTGTGTTGGCTTGTGTTGCATTCGGGGAGAGTGCGGCGTCTCCCAGAAGGAGGCTATAAAAAGACAAAAGAGGCAGGAGTCCATGTGTAGAAAGTGTTTAAGGGAGCAAACACCCACTCAATAATCCCACCAATGCCACCATCACTGCCACTGGGGAGAAAAAGAAAAGAAACGCTGAGATTGAGATCACATAAACCCTTCACCAAATTGCTAGTACAAACAGACACAGTCACAGAGTACACACTGAAGTTCAAGCTTCAACTTTGTCGGGCTAGAATGCTACTTGGTTACTGACAGCCAACAAGAAAATAAATGAGGTTTTGCCACCAATTTCAGGTGTTGAAGGAAAGTTTTAGGGCACAGAGCATAAGACTATTAGTGCCACATGTGTATACACAGGGCAGAGCCGTTCATAGTGCCAATTAGAGATGTAAAAAAAATTCAAATAGAGATCAGTATCACAGAGAGGAAGTGGACATGTGATGTAATGGTCTCGAGAGGCAAAAGGCCTCTGCCCATTTGCATGCAGTAAATGAAACAAGCCCTTAGGGTTTATGTCATAAGTGACAGTTCGATAGACATACGCACAAATATACAAAAACAAATCCATGCAAAACACATGGTGCTTTCACAAAAAGCAGCACTGAACATGTTCTCCTCCTGGTTACACACAAATATCTGAGGAATGACGTCAAGCTGGCGGTCCTTTGTGAACAACAGGCATGAAAACGCAAGTCCGAATTTCTTATGCAATACAGATCAAAATCAAATGAATACCAAACTCCCTCTCTGGTTTGGTTTTACTCCTGTCTTGGCCACCGTGGCCAACGTGGTCAGTCAAAACAGGGAAGACTGATTTGAGTGAAGGGGATGAGACATGTGAGAAGCAGAAAGAAGAGGACAAAGAAAAAGAAGGGAGGAATGTGCCACATCCAATTCTGAATATTTACGTGTAAAATGTGTTCTGCAGTTCTTTCCCCTGAGCAGGTCCATGGGAATGCAATGCACTGGCCTTCTGCCTGGCTAAATGTGTTCCCTATGTGTGGGATCTCTAGCCCTCTTTGTTGTCTTCAGCACAAAGCAAGGTGCAAGAGAAAGGTGCCTCTGGTTAAAGAGCTTTTTTTTTTTTTTTTTTTTTAACACGTACACATATGGTGGACGAGAAAAAAAAAAGAGCGAGAGGGAGAGATGAGGTGGGGCATAACAGAAAAGCCGTGGCTCTGTGGTTGAACCTGAATGTGGGAGGTCCAGAAGCCCACCCCCCCTCCACCTCCAGCACCAATACTATTAAATACCTTTGGAACATCCCGACTGGCTTTTAAACAGAGCTGCAGAGGGTAACTGGTGGATATAGAGGAAACTAAGCATGCCCAGAAGGGGGGGATGTTGTGAATCACTGGGTGTCCATGACCTGGCACCGCTCAAACCCTCCAGCTCATTGTTCTAGGCCCAAGAAATCCTTTATAAGCCCATTACAGTGTGAATTTTACCAATCAAATTGGAGTGTCTAGCACTAACAAATGCTAGCGTTGGATTTTATTGCTGCTGGAGCTCTGGCGGTGCAGGCCTGATGGCCTATGTGGTCAAGCTGTGAGCCATTACATTGACAGGCATGCACACATTTCTACATCTGGCCCTCTGCTGCTCGAACACACCAAGCCAATTACATGTTGTTGTTCTTTTTGACATATAATGTTTTTTTGTAATCAGATAATTGTTCAACCCTTCAAAATCCCCCTAAACTGTTTTTTTCCTCTCTGCGCTTTTGTGTGTTTCTGCTATGATGTGCCAGAACTACTTCATTAAAGCATGCAATTGCAAAGGAAAGACGACTGTTGTTCCCCTGATGTGTGTGTGCATAAATGTGCTGTATTCAGGCACAACATATTTTAGAACAGTATGAAGACTTAGTGAGGACTAGATGAGAGATGGAGAGAAAATACTGGAAACCCGCAAATCAAATTTTTACAAAGCCCCACTTTGGAAAAAAAGTGTGTGCACATGCAGAGGAGATTTCCTGAAACACATTCTCTAAGACAAGAATCTGCCAGTTTCTAAATACTTGCATGTGAGAAACGCCACAAAGTATGCTGAGTGTGTCAAAGCACTGATGAGGGGAGGAGAAGTCCTGATTGAGTCATGTGGCTGAATATTATCCCTCAAATCAAAAGGAATACGTTCAGTGCACACATCTGCCCAGAACACTCATGTCTAACAACAAACCACACATTTGCCATTTGGCCCCAATGGTTCACACCCTCTTAAGGACATAAACATTATTGTTGGAGACCCTATATAAATGTAATCTAATGGTCATGGTAAAACCAGGAGTTCTCTTGAACTAATTGCTGTTTTTCTGTTCAGAATTTTTACTGTCTGAAACACTTTTACATTAACTGACAATAGTTGGAGAAATTTGAGAACTTTGGCCTTCTGTGCTGCAGATGATTGTACCTCAAGTCTACATGTAGGCATGTCTGTATCTCTGTGGACGAGCTAGGAATGTAAACGGTGGGATGTGCTTGACTGGTCAACCGCTAGAAATGTTTTATATACCGAAAATGCACAGCATCACCCAGCAGTAGTTCAGAGTTATAGCGGTGTCAGACAGCAGTCCCACCTCCTTTAAACATAGTGGGAAATTACAGAAGTCCTCTCGCAAAGCGAGTGGAATTTAGAGTAACTTCACTTCGAAAATGACAACAGGACTCTGTCAGAAAAACACTCCACGGCATCAATTTGACTCAAGTATTCTGATAAAACCCAGAGCAGAATAACAGTTGGTGCTGCTGCTCAGGGTGCTAACCATCAGTCAATCCAGTTCAATATGTTTCTTCTGTGTAATTTCCAAGTAGCTGCAAGACAGTGGAGACACTATAAGCTGGTCCGGTTGGAAAAGATGATGCACTTCATCTCAGCAATGACATTGAAAGATATACTTTAATTTAACTTCAATGGGAGATGTTGAAACTGAAGACTTGAGATGCAAAACATGACCGAAATGCCTTGCACCATTTAAAATCATAGTTGTTGAGGACTGTGAATAAAGGCTTCAAGGGGCTCTTACTACACCCAATTTTGTAAAACAGACACAATTTTGACAGTTTTTCCTTATTTTAAAGATGAGTCAACTCCTGAAATTATTGTTTCGTCAAACATGAATTTAGTCACAAGGAAAATCCGTAAAAAGAAATAAAAAAAGCTATGCAATAATTGTATACAACAACAATGCTTGAGATTCCTGCAAGTTTTATATGAATATCATTTACTTGATCTCAGCTTTCCCAAGAGGACGAACTCACATCTGCAAAAAGAGACGCAGTGGCTGAGATAATTGTACGACTAATTGTCATGTGGCGTCTAACGGCTGCCAGGAGTCGACGGTGCCATGTGGCCCGGCGTCCTGGGGTTTGTTTCTGGCCTTGATCACTAGATAGTGAGAACGGGAGGGCTTTGGTCTCCCAGAAGTTGAAATGAAGAGTAAATACTGCTTGTATTTTTGTCATGATTTCCTGTTTGCCAGTCGTCCTTGTAGGGGTTTATCTGGGAGCGTTATTTCTCTCACACACACACACCCACTCTTCTCTCTCCCTTTCTCACACACGCGCACACACACAGGAAAGACACACAGTCTATTTTATGCTCTACAGATGAAACACATTAGCGAATGCATGGCAAGGGACACTAAGGGAGGGGCAAAGAAGCTTTCCTCAGTTCCAACGACATCAGCATTTTTTCGCAAATTTGCAATTAGTCTTAAGGGCCAGTGTAAATTAGGTCTCCTGACAAATGAGCTATCGGGACAGGACATGAAGTTTCAATAAATCTGTGAGGCTGCTCAGGGCACTGGTGTCCTCCTACTCGACAACATCAAGAGAGACTCCCAGCAGACAGCAGGGGGAGATCCGTAGAAAAAGCCGAAAGAGGAGCGTTCACCACAGGGAATCGCACTCCCAAGCTTTTTGCCTCACTCCTCTCAAAGCTCTGTGAGAGAAACCGCTTTATAGAATGGAAGGCAATTCATGATGAAGCAGTGGGAGGGGGCACGGGTCTCAAAAGCCCCCAATAAGGAGTCTTTAATGTGGATAAGCCAGCGCTGGTGTCTGTGTCTACACTCATAACTTCATAGATGAGACCACTTTACTGCAAGACACTGAGAATGAGAGTGCCGTGGTCCCATTCAGGGGAGTCTAGAGTTGCGTCTTATCAGTATTTAAACATATTAGAGTGGGGCCTGCACTGTTGCTGATTTGATCTGCTGCCTCAGTGGAAAGAAGTAAAATATAAGGTTTTACTTTTTAAAGACTTTGCCGTTCTCGCTGCATGGTTATTGATGATGCATCAACTTACACTCCTGGCCATTGCACTGGAGGGTTTCTGGACAAGTATGACAGTTAATGGAGTTGGCCGAAGAAGCCTGAGCAAGGATCAGGTTCAAATGGATTCCTAGTTACTGTCCATTTAATCCAATTCAACAAAATAACACGCCACAATAAAGTGCTGCTTAAGGACGAGAAATGCATTTAAAGGAGAGGCAAACTGATGACAAAGCGGGGGAATGCAGGATGGGACTGTGAATAGCATTAAAGCCCCATTTGTCTGCATTACCTGTGTGAAAAGGAGCTGAAACTTCCAGGAGAAGGAACAGGGATGGGAGAAAACAATAATGTGGTGGCAGGAGGGACTGCTTACAAGGTTACACGCAGATGTAGCCCGATATTGAATTGCCAACAATTGCCATACTCGGAAAGTACAGATTGAGACTTCTACCTCATGTTACGGTGAGATGTGCACAGTATCACATTATGGGACCGTGTTCTGGCTATTTGATCAGTTTGAAGATCCGGGATTGGGTATTGGAGAGTTTACGTGCTGAGTTTACGCGCGTTCACCAAACATCTTTAATGACGCCATCTCCAAATCCCCCCATGTAGAATCTGATGGATCATTTCAACTGCTGTTTAATTCTGTACAGTTTAGAAAAAGTTTTTTTTTTTTTTGTTGTTTGCACAAATAACACTCTTTTGTGTATTAAACAAAATCTTTGGGTTTATTCAATGCATGATCTACAACACATAGCAAAACTCCAACTGGTTCTATTCAAGCCACAAATCACAGAGTACAAGGTATAAATACTAGTTAGCTCAAGTTGGATGTGTTGAATTTACCGTCTTCTTTACTCGTGCGTAGAGGGCCATCACTTGTTCCTTCCGTCAGGTGTAAGGGCTTGAAAAACAGTAGAAAAATGTCTGTTTTTCTGCAGAAGGGCAATTATCTACTCACCCAGATGAAATAGCAGCAGTGATGGAGCTCAAGACCGGAGTGAGTGCATCACAACTAATAAACTGTTTCTGTGTGATACTTTCTCAAATGAAGAAAAATATACAACATAAACTGTTACAGCCTGACTAAACCTTACATTTAAAAAAATGATATGCATTAATGTGCACTGTGATCCTGCTGTTGTCTGAATCTGCAATTACTCGATGATCTCTAAGAAAACACTAGTGGAAATGGAGTAACATTCTAGATGTAATATCTGAAGCTTCAACTATGTTGTAGAAATATCCCCATTGGAAACAATCTAATTGTTTCGACCCCCAATGAGCGGAGTATCATAACTTTGTCAGCCAGCTTTCTATTACACTGCCATTTGCACCATCGCAAAAAACATGGAAACAATCCACAATTCAATTCAGTTGATGATATAACAATTACCGTTCATTTGCCTGAAGGTTGTACTGCACTGCCGTTGCGCCTGGCCCAACCACACCGTTACACACACATGTACATGGGCAGATTCATCTAAACAGCACCAGTGCTTGTCAGGATATTGAAAATCACGTCTTTCTAAAAAGATATGTCTTTTCAATAAATGTGCTCAAAAATCAGTATTCTTAAAAAAGGTTTAAATTTGCTTGGCGGTTTGGTGGGTGGATTGGAGCCTCTTGCCCACCGGTTATGGCCCACAGGCCTTATGTTTGACACCACTGCTTCAGGTCACGAAATTCAACCCTTTGACGTTTTACCCTGTGAAACTTTTCCATGGGATGCTGGTATTAATCTAAAGTTCCACTGTTGTGTTTCTACATATTTAGATCTGGTTCAGCTGTGACCAAATGAGGACTTCCCTTTACTTTTAGCTACATTTAATTTATGTAGACCTGCCATTAAGTTGTGACACTTTGATGTTTTTTCCCCCACAGGCCCTGTAATATGGCAGTAAAGTGTGACTATGTTGGGACAGGGTGAGATCAGTATCTGAACAAAGGGAAGCAACAAGGGAGGCAGGTAATAGGAGGAGAGGAAACACAGGGACAATATGTTGAATCAAAGATAAGTGTGTTCTTCCTCTCCAGAGAAAACTATCTGCAGCTTCTTGGCTGCCGCTGAGCTGGTTGTGTTTTGCAGCCACTATTGACACAAAGTTAAGCTGATAATTAAATTACATGTGTTGTGTCGGTCCTCAGATAGCCTGAATCATTAGCACATGTGCAGGGTGAAATGGGGAAGTTGTGTGAGGCGGCGTGCATGCTGAGATCGAGATGGGGTTTGATTGGGATTCAGCTGTGCAATTTGTTTCGAAGTTTAATGACGAATACAGATGAATGTCTGTGAATAAAAAAATGAATTAAAAAAAAAAAATCCCTGCGATTCCAACAAACACGGCCACTGATTCATTGAAATATTTTCTGGATGTGAGCCTGTGCATCACTTTCAGGAGGGGAAAATAAAAACGGGAAGGGAAAACATCAAGAGTCTTCCAGTTTGGCATCTGCCCATCCATTATAACTATAACAGCTTCCACACAATTCTTTTCATGCGCATCACTGATACATGCTTCGGGGGCTTGTACTGCTTGTATGGGAACAGTCCATCTAAGTGACAGCTCCACAAGCGCTCTCCAAACACGCACACACCCACACACATGCACATGCAGACACACGGGTGATCGCAGCGAGTCAAAGCCATCACGTCTTGTTTGGCATGGCAATGGAAAAACGTTTCTCGGGAGTCTCCAGTGAATCTGTATGATGCCATGTTCCCTTAGCTTATGAAAGTCATTTAAATGCATCTAACGGTGCATTTCTGGACTGCATTAACCTGGCGTTTAGGGATGAAATCTCTTTCTGTCTCCCCATCTGACTCTGGGCTCACCAGTCCAGTCCCCGTCCTAATTGAGTCAGTTCTCCTCTCCTGCTCGGACCTTATCGTATCACGCTTTCTAATTGAGCTGCACTGCTTCATAAGACAATGCACCAGGAGCTTGACAAAAGTTATTAATTTTCACTTTGTCCAAGGCTCTGTCCCAATTAGGTCCCCTGGCTGGGGCCGACAGGGCGGCTAACGTGATTACAGGACGAGCTTATTAGTCCGCCGCAGCCTTGAGGAGCAGGAGGAAGACCCGAGATGAGAACACACAAAACACTGAGTGATTACTAGATGTCAGCAGCACACTGAGAGTGTTCATTTCTGATAACACGTACACATTTATGATCACAGTACACATGTAAATATAAACCAAATCACTGTCATAATTTGTGATCTGATCCTCAGAGTTAAAGAACCCAGTGATAGTGTGAAAACGTCCTACTTTTTCTGTAAGTCATGCTTCTTCCGTCATTTCCAAAGGTGTGCAGCTGTGACTGTGAACTCAGAGGCATTAAGGCAGGAGTCACAGCGAGTCTATGGGTTGGTTAAGAAGAAACCATGCGAGTAAAAAGTGTTCAGCTAAAGTTCACTGGATGCCAGGAGCAATGGCATCACTCCAGTCCTGACTCTCGGCCAAGTCACTCTCAACTGGGAGGAGAGTGGACAAGCTTTAAGGGAACCAGTCAGATCCAATTATGTATAATTGCCCCAAGTCCATCACGGTTTGGTGTGAAGCCCTTACTTTTGTTTTCTTCACCTTGTTTGTAGAATTCGTACAGTCCTGCTGCAGTAGAGAGCAACGTAGGAAGAAAAGAAAGTGGAACTGTGGAAATGATTTAAAATGAAGTCAAAAAACACGCAAACAAAATGTGTCCCTTTGCTGTTGTGATTATCAGGTTCTGCAAGAGTAAGAGAACCGTTTTTCCACCGACAAGGTTTTCAGCAGATTTTGGTCGTTCAAACTTCCTGAAAAGTAGCTGATGATACTTCCAAGGAAAGCCACAACAGCATGTATCACGAGGCCCCCTTTCAAGTTTAGTTACAGAGCTGTCATGTTCAATCAAACACTGTTTGGAGGATTAGGATGGGAGAGATTTGAAGCCAGCTTGTTGGGGGGAGAGAGAGAAAAAAAAAAAGAGTGAGTGATTCTTTAGATGGCGACTTCAATAGCCCTGAGTGCAAAATTACTAGCGCACTACCATGCCCGTGGGGGCCGTTTTAATGACAGCTCTCAAAGATTGGCTTCACACTGCACGATTAAGGTTACCCTTCATGATCAGAGGCAGAGCAATACAAACAGTTAGACCAGGAAAACAAGTGAGGGGTTTGACACAAAGACACCTGCCCACTCAGCAACTCCTTGTGCAGTTTCAGCCATGGGGCCTCGCCTGTAGCTACCTGGCTAACAAGTCCAGAGTCCTGTGGATGATAGGAGAGTGACAGCGGCCTGGCAAGCTACCTCTCTCTGATTAATATTTCATCTGGGAACTTTGGCCCTAAGATGTATCAAACTTGTCTGAGTCTTAGATGACTTAGTGCTGAGACTACAAAACCAGAGACTTCAACCCTATTTAAAATCCCTCCCGCAAACTTTTTTTTTTCCCTTTCCTGCCAGCATGTCAAATGTTTTTCAGCAACAAAAGAGCTGCTTTTGTTAACCAAGCAATAAATTACATTGTAAAGAGAGAACATGAGCCGCCGACTTTTGAGTGGTGACAGACATTCAGCGTTGTGTGAAAATTTGACCAAAAAAAAAGAAAAAAAAAAAAAAAAAGGGGAAATTTCATTGTGTGTTCCTGCGCTTAAAATTGCAGCGTCTGGCTAATTAATGCTGCACTCTGACTTTTGCTCATCCATCACTGCTGGTTTACGGGAAGAACTCTGGAGGTAAATATTTCTCTTATCAGATTTTCCAGACAAGCGTGCCTGGCACGTATAGCACAATTTATCATAACCACTTATAGCACAACATAACGAGGCATTAAAAAGAAAGAAAAGCCTTATTTGATTATTTCCAGTGTGGACAAAAAAAAAAAAGCTCATTTTTGAGAGCTTGAGAACCCATCCTGCTCTGGGACTGAGGCTGAGCCGTGCGTCTCTGTTTAGCGTTGTGGCTCAGCTGAAATGTAATACAATTAAATGTAAAATCAGAAATACTGACAGAAATGTGGGCTCCGCCATCACCTGGTGGTCTCCAATTGTGTCTCTTGTTCCGAAACGTGAAACAAGTCCGTGGCATTTCTCACCAAAATGATTTATTAAAATATTTACCCGCACTGTTCTGTCACACGGAGACAATGAGAAGGGTGCACAATCAATAGGCAGGCAAAGGCAACATCCAATTATGTAAAAGTGTAAATTATAGATTTGGTGTGATGCCAAGGACACTCCATTGCTCTCTTGCTTATACACACTCTCTTTGTTTCCCCCTCTCTCTCTCTCTCTTTCCCATGCACACACTGAAGCAACCAAGAAGAGAATATGAAATTCTAATGTTTTGAGCCACAAGCTATTTCAAGTGCAGTGTGACTACATAGTGTACATGTGAGACCATATTCAAATTTGGACTCTTTAGCATCAGGGAGCACATTTTCGCTGAAGGTTTATGAAAAATGCATCTATTAATTCATTATTTCGATTGAACCTGTATTATAAAACCCGACACTGAAACACAACAGTGATTCTGTCTGCCTCAAGTTTCTATTTCCATAATTTAATTGAGGTCACAAAAGCAGCTTTGAAGGAAGTCAAAAGTTATGGGGCACAAGCTTCGCCATATGTTTGCATTGACCTTTAATTTTGCGAAATGTGTGTTACACAATCCTCAGCTTCCATGGGTCAATCTCGGTGATTATTCACAGCAAAAAACTAGCAGCTGTTGACTCTGACAGCCACATTCCTCTCTAGCCTCCTGCGTTTCAATTTGTCTTACAGCAAAAAGCCCTTCCGTTTTTAAATACCAAGCAGGGCTTTTTCCCACACAGGTCCTGCTGAGGTGAAGAATCCCACTCCTGCCACCACAACAGCAGATACGCCAAGGTCTTCCAAGAGGTTAAAACATTCTGCCGATGTTGGAGGAGGAGAGATGAAGAGAAGGGGGAGGCAGAAGAAGAGGGTCTATCTGACAGTCAGAAAACAGTCCCTCACAGCATTCGCCCCAGCCTCGACTGCAAAAACAACACTTGAATTCCTAACAGCGAGTGCCAGGTGGTCACAAGATGAATTCATCAGGGCAATGCATAACGCAAAAGGCAGAGATTATCACATTGCAGCAGCCCTAGGGCAATGGTAGCGCAGGCTGATTGGAGACATAGAAAGAGGCCCAGGAGAGGCGCTGGTCTTCCCTCTGGCCAGCGGAGAGGTGTCGGTCCACTCCTGGGAGAGATGGAGGAGTGAGGGAGAGGGGAGGGAGGGGGTGGGTGGTTCAGAGTGATGGTTCACCTCGCTACAGGCAGCCCTCCCATTGGGGCAGGAGCAGGCTAGGAGAGGCCTGAAGGCCACACACACACACATACACACACACACTCACACACACACACACACACACACTTGAATTTTGCTCTTCAAAAGACGCAAACACACAGATCCTTCTACCAGCTCCTTGGCAACATTTTTCTTGTCATGGGACTTGCAGTCCCAACAAGATAAGGGTTAATATCAAACAAGAGTGCTCATATGGTTTGCCACTGTAACCCTGCATTGTTGAATAGTTAAGTCTGAGTAGGGTGTGCATGTGTGTGTATGTGTGTGTGTGTGCGTGCTGTTTACCAAAGGTGAGAGAAATCACGAATCGTTTAAGCTGCCTTACAAAACAATACAGAGTAGAAACAGATACTACTGTCATTCAGCAACTCTTCAGACTGGTCATACGGGAGGCATGTAAAAATCCAAACAGGCATCAAAATGGAATATTCTGTATAAACTCTGTCAGAGTCAGGGTAATATATTCAGTATTTAGCGAGAAACAAGCTTTATGTGCAGGAAGTCAAACAGCTTCACAGTCATTTCAAATTTATACAAGATAGTTTGGAGTCAGTGATTGCATTTCAGTCGAACTTTCGCTAATTTAGGATGATCTGGAATAGACAGTTTTAAACATTCGTCTATCAACACTACGTGACCTCAGATGGTGCTCGAACACAGGCAGCCAGAAACAAGTAACAATATCTCAGACCAACTTAGTAGAAATGATTGCCAACTACATTATGTATAAGCACTGTGCAATAAACACAGGTTGAATTCATTTTAATTTTTATTACTTTAATACCCTTAACCATTATCACCAAGAGTCTGCACAAGCCCACTCGGGTCTGACGATATCTACCAAGAGAGAAATTAAAAAAATATTCATCAATATTCTAATGAAAGTAGTTTTAAGTTATAAAAACTTGAAAAATAGACAATAAACCAAAAAAAAAGGAAAAGTGTTGAGATTAACTTTCACACTAAAACAGTTCTTATTGTCAAGCAGAGTAGATTTGTCACAGAAGAGCTGCTTCCGTCACATTTTGAAGCACAAGACACTGAAGAAGACGCAGAGGTTATTTTTAATATCGACTGATTTCAGACCTTCACAGAGGATACACACTTCTTCTGAAAGTCAAAAATATTACATCATGGTTTTAGAATCAAAAGACAATTTGAAATCTGACACATGCTTTTTTTGAAATATGCATCTAAATACAGCTAATAATATCTGAAGTTTTTTATGCATGCAAAGCAACG
Organism: Salarias fasciatus; assembly: GCF_902148845.1. NCBI lineage: Eukaryota > Metazoa > Chordata > Actinopteri > Blenniiformes > Blenniidae > Salarias > Salarias fasciatus. The sequence goes on along the minus strand of NC_043750.1, from coordinate 20,340,830 downwards.
TGTTGATATTTCATATGATTGGAAAATGTGAAGCACTTTCTCAGGACACATATAACTTATAACTACTAAGAAAAAAAAGGGTTTGTGACAAATTCAAAGTTAAAAGGTATTATTTTAAAAAGATTTGAGCCAATGATGTATAAATCAGGAAATATTTCTAAAGTGTTTCATAGTTGTACCAGTGTGCCTCTCTACCTTTAAAAAGAGACTCAGTGGGACTTTTTGGCTTAAAAAATAAACAAAATTGGAAAATTATTTTAGCATCTTGACTCATAAAAGCCTCTAGATGCTTTTAATTCAATCATCCACTGACTGTTCTTGACAAGTGATAAGTAAATTACTGCAAAAACTGGGTCAGAGTGGTACTTTACTTAAATAAAAACAATTTTAAAAAAATCAAAAAAAGGATGAAGTTTTCAAGGGTGTTAAACATACATTCAAATATGAGATGATAATGTGACTTATAATGTGAATGCAGTTACAGCTTCAAAATCTAAAAAAAAACTGAATGAAACAGAAAGTTTCAAATTAGGTTTTTTTTTTTTTTCTCTGTATTTTTTTTTTTTTTTTTAATCGGTGAAACATTCTTTAGCTAAAGATCAACCTAAACTAGCCGGCATAAAAATACGTCCCTATGTTTTACATTAACACCACCGAAAGACTGAACTCATAAACAAATCTCAAGGTAATCCTGTTTCTTTTTCACCAGTTTGATTACATCGATTTTCCGGCACATGTGCATCCACAGTCACAACGCACAACGCCAAACAAATCAGTGTGTCTCATAAATAAACAAAATGCACAAACAGAAGGTGCTTCTCTCCTGCTCGGACCGAAGCGTTTCCCGCAGTCACCCGACGTGTGGAGATAAATAATGAAAGTAACAGCGACCAGAAACAGCCTGACCTTTCAAACAGCAGCGATCAAATACGCCATTAATTTGTATGTCGCTGCCATTTCCCAAAAAGGTGCTCACTTTTTCTGACAGTGTGTCTTTCTCTTTGCTTATTCTACATAAATTATTGACCGGCTAATTTGGTCTGCGAGCCCGATGAGATGCTGCAGCATCGGCATGACAGCTTTATCTATTAGACCGAGCCCAATGACAGCCTTGTTCCGGCAGTGTGTGTGTGTGAGTGTGTGTGTGTGTGTGTGTGTTCATGCATACACGTCTGTGTGTGTGTGCGTCAGTGTTGGTGGTAGCGGTGTCAGTGTGCCGAGGGGGGGTCAGACTCATTCTCAGTTGCATTAGCACAGGAGCAGGACTGGGACACATCAACATCTTAATCAATACGCGAGAGTCAATTACTGAGGAAGCGCGTGCTTAAGCAAGATCTGATTATTGGGTTCATGTTCAGTCCACCAAATGGACCGAATCAATGCGATGCGATATGTGCTATATGCACCCCCCCCGCCTCACCCCACCCCGCCCCCATCTCACCCCCCTCATGCCCTCCTCCCTCGCTCACGCAGACCGTCTCCTATCCCTCCTCCTCTCGCCTCCTGTCACCTCGCCCCCTGCTCCCGCTGCACCGGCTGTCCCCCGCCCTCTCGCATTCCTCGTGGACACTTGCGGAAAGGAAGGGAGGCTGATCAAAGTGACAAAGAGGGGAGATTTATGCTCTGGTGCGGCAAATAACAGGACTGCGCTGAACTTGTCCAGACAGCTCGAGTGTATTAAGATAAAACGGCTGGAGGAGCTTCAAGCTCGGGACCAGCCTTTAAATAAGTCATATTTGAGCACGATTTATGAGGATATAGTCTTTTTTTTTTTTTTTTTTTTTTTAACTGCGACTATCATCTTGGAGGATATCTGAATGTGCTCGCTCCACCCGGCTACACTGTGAAAGTGAATCTGCGTTCAGCCCCTCAAAGGTCGGCTTTGATAAGCCCTGTGTTTGCTGCTGGAGTTGGAAACTTAATCACACTTCTCGTGCATGTTTCTACTGAATCGGTTTGCCCGTGTCTGATGTTTGCTGCTGATTATAGGGAACACAGCAGGTTGTATTTCTTTTCATCATGTCATTCCGGGGCTGTGCAGCCATATCTCACATTCTGCTCCTCTTCTCAACCACCCAGTTCAATAACGAGTGAAACACTCGCGCTGAGATCTTCCTCTCACTGTACTATTTTCAAGGGCTTTGTCTCTTAGACATCGCTTGGTGTGTTTCTCCCAGTCCCCCCCCCCTCCTCCTCCCCTCTTCAACATTTGGCTGTCATATTTGCTTTTATTGAGGATTTCGTTTGGAGTGCTGCTCCTGTCTATCGCCCGTCATCTTATCAAGACAGATCACACAGCAGGTTGCATCGCTTCCTCGCAGAAACCTTGCCGCACCTTGGGCCCCTCCTTGGCCTGGAACCCCATCTCGCTGTCGGACCACTTCTTTATTTACCTGACAAAAAAAATTACGCCCGGAACATGGAGGACACAACAAAGGGAGGGAGGGAGGAAAAACAGGGCAATGAGAAGCCGGGTGGTAGGTAGAGGACCAACAAGGCAAGAAATCAATAGCCGAGAGATTTTTAACTAAGGGTTTTTTTTTCCTCTCACTCTCTGTCTTTTTTTTTTCTCTTTTTTTTTTTTTTTTTTTATCTCATAAGCTGCCAAACATCACCAGTGAAACTTGCACGAGGCAGTCGTTGCCAGAGGGTGAATCATAGCAATATTGATTTGATTATGTAAAAGCTCAGTGGAACCTCAAGCCAGATGCAGAAATAACTCCTCACCTAGGTCCTGCGGGAGAGTACACACAATGGTTTGGAGGAGAAATAGAGAGACGGATAGGATACAATGAGGAAAATAGGAAAAAAAAAAATACATTGTTGAGGATAAAAGCATAATTACTTCCCTCAGAGCTAAAATACAGTTTTCCCATTTTCTCAGTAGCTCTTCCGTTTGTGGCCCCTCGCTTCCTTTTCTCCAGCCTTACTGGATGATAATTAACACTGCGCTCCTCCGCTGAATTAGGAGCTGACGGCTGGCTATGAACTCAGCAGAAGAACAGGCAGCTACCTAGGAACGTGCTACCCCGGCTGATCGGATCTGCGTGCGAGTGTCTGTGTGTGTTGGCCGACAGCACCTCGGCTGATGGAAAAGCAGGCGAACGCAGAGGCAGAGCGCGCCTGGATTCTGATCTATGGCACCCTCTTCTGGGCCCGCTATCTCCGTCCACAGAGAGCACAGCAGAATTAGAACACACTGATGGGGCGCGGTGGCTTCCGCTGCCTTACCTTCACTTAAAAAAGGAAAGCCGTCAACGATAAGTCATTTCACAGGGGAGTGTGTACTAATATTTAGACTAATGAAAAACAAGTAAATGTACTTTTTTAATGAGCAACGTGATTTTTTAACTTCTCGACCTACTAAAAAAATTGATATTGTTCAATGTAAATCATCAGAACTTCACATTATAGGGATAATATCTCAAATATAGAAAGATGGAGTTATAAAGTGGTGGATTATACAAGATTAAACTATTTAAAAACTCCCATATAGGATTTGGTGACTAATCAGTTTGCCGGAGCTGGCAAACCCCGGTCAGACTGAAAACCGCTCCCGGGTAGGCACTAATTGGGCCACCGTGTCTTTTTTTTTTTATGGTGCATTAGGGGAGCAACTGATCCAGGGGTATGTCTTTAACTGCCCTAAATTATGATTCCACCTCAGTGAATCTCCACCCCATCAAATGACTGGAACACTCTGGTCAGCTCTTCATAATTGGCCTGGGCTGGTATTTCATGTAAAATACTAATCAGATCACATGAGTGGTGGGAGTGTCTTCAAAGGGAGATGGGGTTTCACAGAATCTGTTTGAGCATGTGATTAGGTGGATATAAAATGGGCCAGAATACCAGATCTTATTAGACTTGACCGTATGCCCACACTCACGCTCCTTTTTTTTTTCTCTCTTTCTTTCTTTCTTGCTGAGCATTTTGCGTCGATGTTAAAAAATGTAAAGCGGCATCTGTGTGCGCTGGTACTCTAATGCAAAGCAGAACAAGTCTGAGAGAGTAGCGTCCACTTTCTGTCGGCTCTCGATATTTGGATCACACAGCACGACGGCCCAACAACACGCAGACATAACAAGGGCTCTTTTGTATTCAGTGTTTGAGAGGAAAAAAAAATGTTATTGCCCATCAGACTGCATAGTTCAAATATGCATGTATTTTTTTATTAAATGTGTTTTTAAGGGATTATTTCAGATTGTATTGCTTTACCTGTTACGAAACAAAATCTGTGGAAAAGCATATTTTGCACATCTTTAAGCATTGCCGAATTTATACAAAAAAAAAAAACTGAGAATAAAAAACTAAATCTTTACTTGAACAAGGCTGTTCAAGTTGGTTCTAATTTGATCGCTTTCATTAGAATGCCTCCTCACAAAAAGAAGCAATTAGTACAAGCGTCCAAACCGTTAAAATTTAGGTTCCTAAAATATAACACCTGAATCACATTAGCATGTTATTTAGCTCTGAAATAAACCTGAAAAAAGGCTCAAATAATTTTAAATGAGTCTGTCATCAATTGAGTTTCTCCCTCATTCTGCATGATTGGATATTAATGTGATTTAGTGTGAAAGAATGCATGGCTTCATACGTAACTGGCATTGACTGGTTTAAGAGTAAACATCAATTTCAGATGCACATAATCATATTACCGGGCTAATCTACATTGATTTTTTTTTTTTTTTTTTTAACCCAGATCAGGGCAGTACAAAATGCTGCATGCAAATAAATTGAAAGGCATTTTAGCCACAGAAAGCAGCGCATGCAGGGAATGTGAAGGAGAGATTGAGGTTGAGGTTTGAAGTTGGAAAATGAAATAGTTCCTTTGTTGATCATCATAATCGTGTTACGGCTACTTTCTTACCAGCTGAAATACTATACTTATCTATTACGGTATCAAGGTAACTTCACTCAGGAAGGAATCATCCTGCTGCATAGACCCTTCGCTTGTGATAATAACATCGGAGCTCTTAATTAAGGTCTCTTTCAGTGAAAAGCCCTCATTCCTGTAAGCCCCCTCTCCAGAATAAGGATAATTCCCATTCATTTGGAGGATCTCTTAATGATCACTCCCACACTGGACTCAACCTCCAAATAATACCATGCCTCAATCAGCATATTCCACAATCAATTCTGAATGGATTTCCTTTGCTGCAGATTACTTTAATAACTTCAACGTATCTATTAGCAAATGGGCATGTGAATCTTTGTGATGATTATCATTTAGCTATGAAAAGGGAGGGGTATAATTTAATTAGGCTCCAATATTGCTTTGCTCAATTAAGCTCCAGCAATTTATGTTCCTTTTTATTATCTGAATTGTTGTTTCAATTCAGTCAAACGCTGCAACGTTTTATAAAAATATGAGTAGGATCACTAAGATTCTAATGTCAGATGAAGTTGTATTTGCTGCTTTGTTCACCAAGGAACGACCACCATAATGTGCTATGTGAACCAATTTCTAATTACATCAGTGGAGCTTCCAGTCTGGAGCCCGGCGAGCGCACGCACACTCCGGCGGGTACACGCTCTCCTAATGAGTTCAGAGCGCAGGATATAGACATATTTTACAGGGAGCTGAAACCTTGGAGGAAGAAATTTCCTGGATATAATCCCTTAAAGCTTAGAGTTGTTCAAACTCTGAGTGCCTTTGTGTCCTATCAGCGGGAAAGACTCGGCCTTCTCCAGATTCAATGTTTTACCAACGAGAAGTTGTGAATAATAAAAGAAAAAGTTATCTTGTTTTCAGAAATAATGAAAGCTAATCTTAACATGACATTCTGCTGCCAAAAGTATTCTTCATCAATGTATTTTTTTGTAATTGATGCAGCATTTTTACAGGCTTTACGTCTTCAAAGTGTGGGGCAGGCCTCCCCGAAGGAAGAAAGGAAGCCTGGGGGATTTTTTTTTTTTACTAGTATAATTAAACTCTTTTAAATTTCTGATGAAAAGGATTAGGTGAAGGGCAAAACTACTAACAAATGTATCAAATTAAACATTTTTCATGCTGATAAATCAACACTGACAATCTATGTCATATGGGAAGGGGGTTTTTTTTGTTGTTTTTTTTTAATGACTGGAAACAAAGACCATTAGGTAAACTGTCAGGTAAAATCTGGCAAAACCATTTCATTGTTTTTAGAAAATGCTAAATTACAAGAAAGTCAATGCATGTCACTTAGCATTCATGCATCATCCTCCCTGCACACAAACACTGTCGTTATATTTGTCATCCGCGCTGACAGAAGCAACTGGAGAGTGTCTAAAAATGCACATTTGTCATGACACATGCTGATTTGTCATGAGACCATCACTCATAGTTCATAATGCGCTCCCTCTCTCTTTGCCCATCCGGCGGCGTTAATGTTGTTTAAATGCCCAGCGGAACGGCACAACACCAGATAACATCCATCTCCAACAATCAGTCAGTCGGTACCTGAGAGAGAGCCCCAAAGAGCCTCTGGATTAGGCCAGTTAGGGTGCTCTCCGGTCTGGTTAGTGGATTAAGACCCTCTCTCCAAAGGCTCAATCGCGCGAGCCGCACAAAAAAGGTAGCCTCACCGAAAAGTTGTATTTCCTCTGAAACATATTTGTGGCTTGTGGTCTCAAATGTGTTCTTAATTCCTGGGACAGATGTAATTGTTGTACTGTCGGGCGAGTGTGGTCTGGTCCTGAGTGGAGGGAACCTGTCTTGTATTACGTTTCAACACAGAAAAAGCTGGGAGGAATGAGTTCTATTCAAGCTGTAGCGCCGCTGCTCATGCACATAATCACATTAGAGCGACGTGTGGAATTCAATTTATTTGTTACAAACCACATAAAATAAACTATAAAACTTAAAATATTCTGCTCTGACTCTTGCACCTGAACTGTTGGCATTTCTGAGCCAACGGTCTCTATCGCGTCAGCTCACACTTTCAAACGTCTGCTGCGCTCGGCACACCATTTCTGTAATTCCTAAAGAAGAATTTATCAATATGAGTATCTGTCTTCTTTAATAAACAATTTCAGACTAATCAGCTCCTTCCCAATGAAATTAACACCAATTATGATTACAATATACTGAGGAGGCGAGGACTCTATCTCTGCCCTCCTCGTCAACACTGCGCTCAGTCCATCATAGAAAGGTTTGGAGGTGGGACACGTCGGCCTGCTGAGGGAACTCGCCGGGTCACTGAAGGTACACAGGCTTTTTTCCCCCTGACGCATACAAGCGTTCAGAAATTAAAAACACTGCAGGAAAAACAAGCAAATGCGGCAATTAAAGGCCAATCCTCCTCATATAAAACAAAATAAAAGCACTGTACAAATGGCAATAAACTGTGGATAATGACCTCAGGATGCCAAAGTAATATTTTTTTCCCCCCTTTTAATTGTAGTTGTATTCACCCTCACCGTTTCATGTTATGGGGTCGGTGCTTTTTAAACTTTTCACAGCTGCGTGGAAGGGAAGGGGACAGCATCCCGAGGCGCTTTCGGGCCCTGGTGAGCGGAGTCGGTGTGCCAGCTCCCAAGACTTGGATTCATTAGCCGCTTTAGCAGCGCAAACATTGCCTTAAATGGCGAGGCCATGTGCTGGCAAGGAACCCCTCTCGCCTTGTTTCAATTACATGGAATCAAACATCGCAGGTATGCTAGGCACAGGGTCTTTATTGAAAGAGGGAAAAGGAGGGAGAAAGTGGTTTACAAAGTCCTCTCGCTCCCTCGCCTGTGAAAGCCAGCCTTGTTTTATTTGAGAAGTATTGTAAAACAAAAAGAAAGTGGTAGTTTGGCAAACAGTTGTGTTTTCAGTAACAATGTGATTTCTGCCCTTTTTTTTTTTTTTTTCATAAAGCTGTGCTAACTATTATATGCTGTGTTTTTATGGTGAGGTTGCTTTGATTTTATGTGACTTGTCAGCCTTGTTAAAATGTCTGAAAAGATTAGAGCGGGATTATACATGTCACTCCCCGTATGTATGTGTTTCATTACGAACCTTGGACCGATCTTCAATATGCAGAGCAGCGCGCCGGCTCTCTGCGCTGTTCCCGGGACTCCTGGAGTGCCCACAGCCGGTGCCAAAAACGCAGCGCTGCCCCTCCGCCGCTAAACAGCTCTAATGCGCTCACACACCTACCAGGAGTCTTTACAGGTAATGAGGTCACCCCGCTGGAAAGGGATCGCCAACACATTTCTATAATGTGACCCAACTGGAGGGAATTAGATGGCACGGCGAGTCAGCGCGCAGCAAAACAAGAAAAGCTCGCGCTCATCTACGGCGTGAGGTGCAAAGTTCGCGGGATATAAAAATGGCAGCCACCTCTGTGATGAGGTGGTGAGATCAGCACAGTGAGCATGAACGCCGGCTGCTGAACCGCACAATGTGTAAAACAGAGCAATCTGACTCAAACAAGTGGTTGTGAAATCTACCCTTTGAAAAAAGATTAAACAAAAACTCAGTGAGGATGTGTTTTCTATTAATTCAGAAATAAACGGTTTTGTTTTCTCTCTCGCAGCTTCTTTAAGCTAATCGCTGCTGTACAATGTACAAACTACTCAATTGTCAGGAAACCACCTGCTGCTGGTCAAAGCCATCAGACAGCAGCACCCATCTGCCCCAGCGCTCAACTCGACTGGAGTTTTAAAACAGCGCAGAGGGAAAATCCACTGCTATATGGCTGCATTTTTTATCTAGATATGGAAAACAATGAAACAAGAAGGCAGCGCTTGAAACAAATGACATATAATCACTCTACTGGAGCATTGCCCAACCACGTTCAATTCAAGCACTGGACTATCAGCATGTGTGTAACAATAACTGCTGCAGCTCACTCATAGAAAATAACATCAAGAGCACTGCAGGACAAAAACCTCCTCTTACTTGAGCTGCATTCAGCAGCTGACATACATGTTGAGACCAATGGTTTCAGAGAGGCGTTAATACACAATTTTTTGGTTAACAAAGTGCAAACTACCGTTTTTTGGGGAGGATATTAAACCAGTCAACTACATATAATTTGAGTGGTTAATATCTTAAACCAGCATGTTTTCATTGGGAACTTTCCTGGTACAAACTAAATTCATCTTTCAGAAGAATGTGTCAAATGTGCTGTCTTGATTATTGAAGCATCTCTAGGTAAGTCATGGAATCATGAATTTCCCCCCAGTGGCAGTCAGCTCTGGTATGTGAGTGTATGCATGCATGGGTGGGTGAATCTAACAAACCATGTAAAGTTTACAAATTGAGTAAATGCAAAAAACACAATTCAGCAAATCCAACTGTGTCGGAGACATGTACCTCAAAGTTTTCCCCAGCTGAAGTTCAAGCTCAACGTGGTAGATGTCATTTGGACACAATATGTACCTGCAGTGAATTGTGAGTCATGGAAAACTTAAACAAGGTCAAATTTACAGCTTTTTTTCAAGTCTCATACAGAACACTGTCAACAATTCACCTTCATGCTTTACATATTCTGCCTATAAATATTCAAAAAGCCAAAAGAGATGTACAAAACAGATGACAGCTTATTTCTTCTAAATGATAGATAATGTATCTTTCAGACAGGTGACCTGTAAAGACTGCCTTCACCCTCACTTAGCTGACGATTGACAATAACATGGTACAGAAAACAAGAGGATAAGTTGTAAAACAACTTGTAAAACATAATGTTCTCCTAAAAAAAAAAAAAAACACCTGCTATAACCGAAATTCCAGATAAATTGGTGTTTGTTTTTTTTATTCTTAACAAAAAAAGAATGCAATGAAATGACATTTGCTTTGATAAATGCATCACACACTCATCAACATTTTTCTTGAAAACTAAATCTCAAGATTCTCCAGATAATGTTTTGGATGTCTCTGTTTTGTTGCTATGGATAAAAAAAAAAAAAAAAAAAAAGAAGAACGACCAGAGACTAAGTAAACACACAAACCTTTACTATTGTGTTTTTTTTTTCTTTTCTGTTAAAGCTATTTTTGTTTTTTGCCTCAACAAGAGGTCAAGAACAGAGGATGTAGCCACCAGCAGTGGAGACAAGAAAGACTGAAGTGGAAACCTGGCATCAGTACAGAGGATCCGCATGTGTGACTTGCTGCAATGCAGTCGTTCTCTCTTCTACATGGATTCAAATGTGTTAATTTTATGTGAGTCCAGTATAGCTATGACACTGGTATAAAAGTTTATAGAGTGTCTTGTCAGCTCTTTAGCAACATCACTTATACCTCACCATGCCATCCAAAATCAATACAATATTTTTCTCCCAATAAATAATGTAGGTCTGAAAAAGGTCCAAATGCACGCATCGACAGTTGGCTGCAATTAGGGGGTGGCGGCAGAAGTAACTGATGACAGTCCCTCCCTCCCTCCGGCTCACACGGGATCAGCAGAAAATGAAGACGCGGAGACCACTTTGTCACCGGCTGAGGGTGGACCTGAAAATGACTCCTAATGGAAAAAGGGCTCCCCGAGCCGCCGCTGCATCTGCTGCTCCAAGCACTTTCTCCGGGCCGATGGGCCAGCCCCAACCAGTTTCCAACTCCCTTTATCTAAGCCTTTAATATGCTCTGGGCAGCCAGCGGCGACCGCAAGCTGAGGTCAGGAGGCATCAGTGACTGAGTGCATGCGTCTGTCTAGTCTCCACGCGCTTCGGTAGGACTTCTGAGGATGCACAGGGAAAATGCTACATATACCAGGCTACTACGCTGAACGAAAAGATAAAGGTATACTTTTTATATGTTGAAGACAAAAGAACAGGAATGGAAAAGGAGCAGCAACAGTGTGGATGAATCGAAAAAGAACAGAGTCAAAGAAGAGTTATGCTAACGTCCCACTGAGCCTTCAATACACACCGGGATAAAAAAAAAAAACAAGTGTGGGATGAATTAAACATATAAATATGACTGCTAGGACAGAGTCAGGTTCAACTCTTTTGTGCTAAAGTTCAGATTTATCCACACGTCTTAAGACACAGGTCTTAAACACCATTAAGTGCTAAAATCATGATATGACGGCATAACAAATAATCAAACACATGATCTACTACTGACAACTTTGCATGCTCTCAGCTTTAGGGGTTTCTCCATTCACTCTGAACACACTCATCCAAAGGCATGCCTATTTGTTACACTGGGGAATCTGAAATCAGTTTGTGTGTACCTTGGATAGTCCTTTCTTAAGTGTTTACTGCTTTTCTTTTTGTTTTAGCTACGAGTCCAACTTGGACAGGAGCATGTACGGATGGACCAAGCGTCCAGCCTACTTGTCTATTCATAAGGCCATGACACTTGTTTGGAAAACAGAAAGTATTGCTGGACAGAAGTGCTGATGCCTCTCAGAAAGTTGTGTACATGTTTTTAGCTTTTTTTTGAGACAGTTTATCTGTCTCCTCTGGCTCCAAAGGATATTTCTTTTTTACTTCTTAAATTACTTTGGGAAATTTGGCGAGAGATAAAACTAAGTACCAAAAGCAAGCCAGAGATTGCGCGCTGTAGTTGTAGTGTGAACCATTACGGGACTAACTTTCTAAAAAGCCTGCTCTGGAGGGGGTGACAGAGATAGCAGAACAGAGCCTCCCTTTGTGTCACTGTGCCGCAGCCTGCAGGTGTCTTGATAGTGATGGAGAGGGCTTTGGGAAACATTTATATCTCAAATCCACTTTATCGACCGTGGCCCTGTCAGGGAAAAGCTAGCAGTGGTGGTGGGGGCAGCTGGAAGCGGAGCGAGTGGCTCTCAGCGCACACGCCGACACTGAAGGAGCCTTCAGCACTCACTCCTTAGCTGTGAGCCTGGAACCTCTTTATGGTGATTGTTTTATCAGCGTTCCTGCTCGTCCCGCGGGAGGCTGGGGCCCGAGGAGGATGACCCTCATTTTCTGAAAGCAAAGTGTTCAGTATTGATCAGTAGGAATGAGCAGCCCGTGACATGGGTTAATTTACTGGACCCGGGAAGGTTCATTGTTTCCTGTCATTCCTGAACTCATCGCACTGACCTTTACCGCACTGTCACGCCACGCTGTCTGTGTGTGTGTGTGTGTGTATGTGTGTGTGTGTGTGTGTGTGTGTGTGTGTGTGTGTGTGTGTGTGCACAAGCACAAGTATAAACACATACTGTTCAAAAGCCTTCTTGCTTTGTGGCTCACTGCTGAATTACAAAAAAATTAAAAAAATAAAGCAGACAGCGTGATAAACTTAAAGATGAATTAAAATAAAGCACGACGAGACCTCACAAAATCCTAAAAGGGAATCATCATTTTTTTTAATAGAACAATAAAGAAAAAACATCATGAGTTCAAAAGCAAAGTTACACCTATCTACCTATATATCCTCTATGACTCTAATTTTCTTAAAAATGAGACAAATATGTGAAGTTATTGATAAAATTTCACATCACACAACTACAAGATCACACATATGAGCCACAGACACATATTTTCATGAAATATCAAACATATTCTGCATCAGAGAAGTTCTCTCCTCAGACACTCGAGTGGATATTTAACCTCCCGTTCCGTCCACCGCGAGCTGAAAACAGCTCAATATCCAAACATCTTTAAGACAACATGTGATCAATACTAAATTCATAACATGCACTCGCTGCATTGAAAGTGACACAGGTCAAAGGTGAGTGTCTGTGGGTGAAAAGGCCAGTTTAGTTACACTGAAAGGTCAAAGACCTAATGTGGGGCTCAATTGCAAAACTTATTAAGGGCATGGCCTAACAACCTGAATACGGAGCATGAGGTTACATCGAGCCAAGGAATTCCACAAATCCAATCTGAACTTTTAGTGCAGCAAATGTTTTGCAGTCCCCCCATTTGTTGTGTAATTTCTATATTATGGTATACACAAAAGCCAAAGAATTTACTTTTAATTCAACATTCAGTTACAAACAAAATGATTTTTTTTTTTTTTTTGCAAATTAGTAAGCTATTATAAATATTTGTCATTTTGGGACATTTGACAAAACTGTTTCCCAAATAATCTTGCAGTTAACACTAAATGTAACAATATTATCAACTCAGAACACAAAGTGTCCATAAATAATTAGAAAACATTATCAGAGTGTTGAAGGTACTTGTATCAGTAATAGAAACTCTTTTGCATCTTTCACTGCCGTGTTGGTCAACACTGAATATTGTGAAGGTCACAAAAATTGACTGAAGCAGAAATATTTTTATTGAATACATTTATTATAAAGATTTATGAGAATGATCAAAAGCAATTCAATAAATATAACTACTGTTAGTTTAACATCCATCTATAGGCGCATATTTGATATTTTTATAGCCTCGAATAAGCCAAGCAAGGTTCAAGTGTCTTCAAAATGTCACATCTTCCTACATTACTTGATAAAATAATGATGTCTGGAAAATGTGATTTAAAGACCACCAGTTGCCCATGTCTGCTTTACTGTATATTTACCTCCAAAAAAAAATTAGTCTGGGATGCAAAGAGCAGAATATGTAACTAATGGAGCAGAGACGACAATAAGACGCAAAGCACACAAACACAAACGGCACAGAGGCAAAAAGTACTCCAGCAGGGTGAACGCGTCTTGAATCAGACTTGCCGTATTTGGTTAACACGGTGGTTAGCTTTATTTATTTTGCCCATTTTATAGCAGATTCGTCCTGCTGGAGACGGAGACTGGGAGGTAATAAATCCATGAGGTGTCATCTCGCTCCCCTCCCCTCCGCCTGGCATCTGCGAGAGCTACGCCACTTCTGATTAGTGCCGCCTTTCCCTCCCAGAAAGGCAGCAGACAGGAACAAACTGATTACTGCCTATCTTCAGGGGATTGGAGACACCTAACAGGAGGATTACATTAACATATTAACGGACTCCCCTCACCTGCAGCCCTCTTAATATCAGTTCCCCGCGCCTTTATTTTTTTTGGGGGGGGAGCCAGTGTGGCGGGCGATGCATTTCATCTTCGCATGGAGAGCAAATAAATAAAGAAAGATACTGATTCACTCTTTCTCCCAGGGTGAGCTATCTGTCACTGATGATAGGTGAAGAGGAGAGGGGCGCCTTTGAAGTTTTCCGACATAAAAGGCGCAAATAAACGCAAACACATCCTTTCAGCTACTCACATGAAATTAGGACCCGCTGAAGGCACGGGGGTAGGAAGCTGGCCTCGGCAGCCACACCTAATCACCGAGACGGCAGCAAAGATGTCAGTCTCCACTCTACTGGGAACATCGGAATTAAGAATGAGGAGAAAAAAACTTTTATGAAAAAAGAGAGAGCTTTAATCTGCCTCAGCTACTTTTCCACTGTTTTAACACTGCGCTAGTGAAACAAAACAAAAAAAAAAAAAACAACAACAAAAAAAAAAAAAAAAAAGAGAAAAGTTTTGCCGCCCTCTGAAATCACTGTGGAGAAACTTTGACAGAAATGTGGATGAAGTTGACTCTGGCTGTGATATCTTCAGTCTTTGATATTTTTTTCACTGTGCAGAAATCACACCGCGATCCCATGAATCAATTTACAAGGGTGGACGGGATGGTCCCTCCTATGAACAGCCTCCGAGTGCAGAGCGGCGGCGCAGACAGTGATAGTTATCAGAACTGTAAGTGTGCGGGGGCTCCTCGCATTACTATTTGAAACGCCGCTCCAGACAAAATGAGCTAACTGCCAAAGGAGCTGAAGGGATTTAGAGATTCAAAAGAATAGAGATTTAAAAATTAATGTTGTAAAGGATTTGCCTTCATGTTTCTACAACTTGCTATGACTTATAAAGAGTCAAGGAGACAAATTGCTTTTTAGAATAAAGTGATGGTGAAAGGGAAAAAAAACAAGCGGTGAATATTTAATAGGCACCACAGCCTCTTCACAAACAAATCAATATGGTGATAGTAAACATAAGGAGGCTCATACTGCGGCGAGCAGGCCGGGAAAGCGGGGAGAGGACAGGTGTCAGTGGACCAAGCCACAGAGTTTAGGTTTTTCTTGACATTTCTGAAGGTTAAAAGATTGTAACTGTCTATCTGTGTCAATCACTTGGCTCAAAGGTCACAGCTAGTCTATTTTTCATTAATTATACCCTCAGATGTCTCCAGAATGCACAGGCACCCTAACAGCCCGACTCCCGAAACAATGGCTGCTGAAAGGTTGTAACAGAGGAATACATACATAAATTTATAATTCTGCATTTACACTTGAAGCCCGCATTTTCCTGCCAATGATTTATAGGATGTTTTCCAACCAGCAGTTTGATTCATTTGGTCCATACCAGGGAGAAAAGAAATAGGAGTGGCGTTTATATTTATTTTTCTTTGTTTACATTTACACACATTACACAAACACAAAAAAGAAGCCTGATAAGATACCCTGACAGGACAAATCTGGAAGAGTTGTTCTGCATCAGAACAGTTCATGTTTATGTTTCAACTATTATATGAGTGTACACACATTTAAATACATTTCATGTGTGTCTTACAGTTTAAACATCAGAGCAGTTTGTGAGGTGAATCACACAAATCCAACCTGTGCTTTAAAATGTCTCTACAGAGGGAGGCCAGTATGCCTGTTTAGTCCGGTACTGGAATATTTGGGGAAGCGTATGTAACACTGCAAACCCAAAAATATAAAATATATGCTATTGGACATTCTTATGTCTGCACTTTTGAAGAAATTGAAGTCAAGATCTCTACTAACCACAGTAGTAACAGCGAGGATAACAGCATCCATTTATTAACTGAATTGAAATCAGGACTCATTTGTTTGCCCTGTCATCTATCACAGAAATAACATTAGAACCTTTTTACACCATCACTTACACATCACAGTGCCTTTTTCCTCATAGCATCCACATTTTCCAGGAAAGCGATCACAAGGGGGCGGGAGATCGTCCACCGATCTCAATGCCTTCCTCAGCCTCACAAGTAATCTGATGTAAACATCATTAAACTTTTATCGGATGCTCTCGAGCATGGGCATTGTATAAAAGCCCTTCTCCAATTTAGGTATTTAATAATCATAGTCCAAGAAAGTGTAGTACTGCCGGTGTTTACAAGAGCTTTCCTTACCCCTGTTCATCAGCGCACTGAAACAGTTTCTGACAAAAACTTAGGAAATTCTATTCACTGCAAAGTGACTTCAAATGCTTCCACTGAACATGTGTGTATAAAAGCAGGCTTGAAATACTTGGAAACTATATCAGCAGTATGCGCAGTGACAAGATGTGAGTGAAACAAAACAAAAGCTCCAATGAAATTAGACCTTATCACCTGCATCCTTTCAGTCAGAGAGGTCTTAAGGACAGAGTGAAATGCAAACTTGCCACATTTAGGCTGAATCTAATTTTTATCAGCTGCTTTGGTGCTGTTATCATCCAGAAGATAAATGCCTTTGAAAACACCCACTCTAGAGAAGGTTAAAGCATCCAGCCAGAGCAGCTGTTATTCCTCTGAGAAATACAGCAACATTTAAGGCACTAAAGATATAGACAATTACCAACCATAAATCAAATTAACACTCAGCGTGATCATCTCTTGCTTCTGAAGTGCAACGACTGAGTGTGGCTGTCACTGCACTCCTACTGGAGTTTCCTGCTAAGAAAACAAAAACTATGTCGAGTGCAACATTTACAATCCAGGGGTTCTTTGAAGATGTAAAAGGATATAACTATGTCAAGCATTGAAATTAATACTCTGCATCTTTCCATTCGTTTGACAGGTTTTGACTTCCAGTGCACCCTATTTCCCCAATCTGCGAACTCTTAGATGTGTATTTTTCAATATGGTGGTCGCAGAAATAATCAGAACAAATTGACCTTTATTTGCTACATAGTGTCTTGAAGGACTGAATACTTATTGATAATATTTAGCCACTGGCAATATCAGTAATCAGGTTTGATTGAAAGCTGAAATCCTTTCTTCGTAAAGGGAACATTTTCTTCCTGTAAGTACATGAGCTTTTCTCAAAGTACTCCATTTGCTCCTCACAACTGAACGACACCCATGGTAGGTTGAGTGGGATTTTAAAAGTGAAAAAGACTTGACGTGTTTGTGCTAAACATGCCACTCTAGTCCAGTATGGTATTCATTTTGGGTTGTTCTGAGAGACTATTTCATGTGATCAATCGTGGTGAAAAAGTTGTCAATATCTAAAATCCTCTTTATTGGAAATTAAACTTTGGGCACCGAAACTCAACTTGTAACGCGGAATCTGAATCAGTGAAATACATGAACTGAATGCTGAGTGGCCAATGCAGAAATCTTATCTTACACTTTCCCAGAAATGTATCACTCAGTAATTGTTGTTTATATCGAGTTGCATTTCCTTTGTACATCAAAAGACGAAACCTGCTGCTGCAAACAGCGTGTGAACTGTATTGTGATTGTCGAGCTTCATTAGATCGGCTCCGTGTAACAGAGGGAACGTCCAGTGTTTCCTTCAGTATTTTATCAACTAAAAGTGAAAACTATATTGCATTAAAACTACTGACACAAATACAATTCACACCAAAACTTGAGCAAACATAGTGGAGTAGACACAATGTGTTAACACATGCCGCTCCACCAGTTGAGGCATTTTCACCATAGTGGAAAAAGTGAACGTGGACATGAACTGTACTAACTGCAAAGCATTGCATTCATTATTTGGGTACACTAAAAGACCATCTGAAACTTGCTGTAAATATTTGTGGATGTGATTGGTCGCCCCTCTGTGAGCATTGGGAAGGAGCGGCAGCTTGTTCACGGAGTCCCCGGCATTTTGTCCACTGTCATCTGAGATCAGCTCAAGTTAATAAACAATATCATGTTTGACAAAATGGAAAAAGAAGATGCATGGATAAATGGAAAAAAGTTTCCTTTAGATGACAACCTAATTTATTGTGTAATGTCCCATGCAATACTGACTTGCAAAAACCACTGCTGTAATTTGAACCCTAACGTCAATGTATTTTATGTGGTGGCGCCACGGATCAGGCTTTATAGTTCAGTTGTCCATTTCTCTGCCCGCCACCTTTGACCTCCTCAGGAGCACTAAATGCTTTTCTTGTCTTACCATGCCAAACAAGGCTGAAATAACAATGCTCTCTTCCGCTCTGGGGCATGTAAGAAAATGGCACACAACCTGAAGTGAACAATGTATGTGCACTCAGAGCACCTCTCAGAGCATTCCCTGAGCAGGATGCTCCACTGCTGTGACCAAGCCCTAAAGTGAGCACTGGACTCTTCTGAGGCATGAAATAATAATAACATCCCACTTCCGTCTCCCTGCAAGAGAGATGGGGAGGAAAGTATATGAGGGCCGGGCTATTGTCACCGTTCACTGGAGAGATACCAGTATCCCCGAGACTTTAATGGGAAAGACAATAGGGCTGGCCTAAAAAGGCTTTGCATTAAAATTTAATCAGAGACTTTTGTCTCTCACTATATGCGACGATGTGTGTGTGAGTGTGCTTGCTTATGTGTTTGCGTGAGTGTAAACGACTACAGGGACAGGTAACGGCACTCACGGACCATCTTCATCCCCTCTAGTGTTGTTTGCTTCAAGTTCATTCCATTCCTGCACCTTGGGAGAATTATTTCATTTTCTCCCAGGTGTGTCACTATCCTCCTTTAACCACCCAACCACATGGCAACTGCTCAAAAAAATGTTAAGGGCAAATTGGATTAACACCACAGTCTATGGTCTGGGCACTTAACAAACACAGATGCACTTAAGGGAGCCCACAGAATGATTTGTGACTGAACAAAGAACTGGAGAGATGGAGCCTGGGCACGACCACAGGACTGGTGTAATATGTCATCTACCGGAAGAGCTATCAGCTCAGCCTACTGGAACAGGAGTAAACTCCCGAGTGCTAAAGGTAAATTATATAGTGTCAAGTGCTTCTGTCCTACTTTTTGAGGCAAAAACATTTTTTGTGTGTGTGTTTGAACACCACAACACCTTTTTCTTGTTTATAGTTTTTTGCTCAATTACAAAACACAGTTTCTGAGGAGCAACACCTCTCAGTCTACACTTAAGGTCAACTCTGAAACTGTTTCTTTTTTTTTTAAATTTATTTCATAAGATTTCTACGGCTCTGGATCTTCTTCTGGAAAATTCAGCGGTAGACGTAATTATATCAGCACCATGCATATGTTTTTCTTACAATAAGGACACCTGACACCAGTAAAAACCTTGAGTAAATTCTACATACATCTGTAGCCTGTTGCATGGAAAGGAATCAGAAAGAACCATGGTCCTTACTCCCACTTGCTTTCATAGCACTTACTCGATCACACTGCTGTCAAACTATGAAGAGCATTTAGAAACAATGAATGAGTGATTAAAGGTTAAGAATATTAATATCTAATTCCCGATAGTTTACACAATGTGTCACACTTCAGTACTTTTGTGTCTTTAATGGCTCTTAAGATCCTTCATACTGAGGGAAAAATCCATTAATAAATGGTAATCCTGCAGCGTCATATCAGTTTCATCTAGTGACATTTCATGGTGAGGCTCAGCCATTGATTACCTCTCTATGCTTTGTAATTGTTTCTTCAAGGTACTTTGATCCTGCGTGCAAGTTAAGTTCTATGTATGGATTTCTTTCCAATTAAGGGTGGAATTATTCACAGGGGGCTCACCCTTGACGGTCTGCAAACAATGACATAACATTGGAAAAACATTTTTGAACCAATCGATGAGAAACAACCAAATGATGTTGGCTGAATGATAAACAGCTCCTCTCCTGAAGCCAGACCATCAGGCTCTTAAGAGGTCTAATGTCAAGAAGAGTGGGACACACACACACACACACACACACACACCTACACACTCCTCTGACGGGCCTGATGTTGCGGGCTCTCAGACAGCTCGTTCTGCAAGGATTCTGCACCACCTGGAGAATAAGCAGGTGGGGAGCCGAGACCTGTAGGGAACACTGTTCCAAAGGAATGGCTTTATGGAAATGAGGGTTAAAGGGAGCATCGTCCACCCTCTGATACGGAGCCTACGAAGCCCTGACACATGACATCCCGCGACCCCCCCGCAACTACCCGACATGAAACCATGTTATATGAGAGGGGGTCACCGTTCACCCTAATCACGGCCGTGACATGACATGCTGTAGGTTGCCCCTCAGTGTTAAATATTTATGTCAGCACCAGCGTATTGCCTTGATGGCTGTCAAGACTTTGACACATGCTTTCTCTCTATCTCTCTCCCTCTTTCTCTCTCTCTTTCTCTCTCTCCTCCTCTCTGTTTCTGTTACTATTAAAATTCATCAAAAATAGAAAAACAGAAAAATACAAAGACATAAGTTAAAACATGAGATTTTGTATGTTTTTAATAGAAGCGACTGGCTGTTGCCTCTCTGTAATACTGTAACAGGTACAGACGTGAACCGTTTTCAGATCTTTGTTTTATTCAGCTGCAACCAGTGGGCACTGGTGTCAGACGTCTTTAGAAAGACTGTCACAAATGCTAAATAAAAACGGCCAATGAAACTAAAGAATTCACAAGACGCCACCCCCTGTTTACTTGCTCCACGGACTACAATGATCCAACTGTGTTTGCAAAGCCGACACGTAGCGTTGTGCCCGGTGTTGATAAACTTCCATTGTTTAGCCGTGAATGATTTGACTTACATGACCCGATCCGAAAACATTTCGGGGGGTGGCTGAGATCACTGGAGGCGATGCTCTCCCTTCTCCAGCCTTGCTGGCTTCCCCATGATAGGTGTCAAAGATATTCTAATGAATGTCAGACTACATTTCAGGGGGCCATGCTCCGTACAAACCACTGGAGTGGCCCATCTTATGGGGCTGCCAAATCCCCTCCATTGTAGGCTCCCCACCCCTCTCTTCATGTTCAAGAGGGTTAAGAAGATTAATCAATGTCAATGTCTTTTCCCTTTTGAAGCCAATAAGGTGCACACTGTCTGGCCATGCCCAACAGAACATCACTTTGTTCCGTCGCACAGCCGCCCCTTCGCTACCCTCACTGACCCCCCAGCAGTCCCACTTGTCAAAGTCAAGGGGGCGTTTGGCGTTTGGTAGAGACTGGCCTTCCGGATAGCACTCAGCTCCGCCCTGCTTGACCTATTCTCTGATATTTGACCACTCGGTTGCAAGACACTTGCTCTTTCGAGCTGAAATGTCACTGGGGCATCTTGTCAGCTCACAGACACCTCGGCCTGACAAGCGATTTTACTTTGGTGTGCTACAAGGCAGAAAATATAGGGCCGTGGCCTTGACACACCCAAACTGTCAGCTAGCTAGCAGGGTGACTTGATACCGGCATACCAGTCCGATGTTACCACACAGAAACTCTTTAATAAAATGTGTGGCTTGGATATTTTGTAAATATGTGGAAAATGGTGTTGGTGGGAGAGCATAACAAAATGAAAGCAGTCCTCTTGGATTTCTAGACAATATATACAAACATAATGAGGCTTTATTAATGAGACGACGAAAAACTTAACAAAGCAGGTATCCTGGGAGCAAGAAATATAACACAAAAGGTCAGCTGATAACCTTTGACTTCCCCCCCGCACTAAACTCCTTCGGCCACTCACCATTCATGCTTCCACCCCTCCTCCTCCCCATCCCTCCCGCTCTTGTCATCTCGCCCCCCTCCAATCTTGTCTGTCCGCCTTTAAGGTTTTTTACTAAATCAGCATGTTCTTCAGTTAAATGAGGTAGAGCACATTCCTCTCCCCTTTCTTTGACCGCCAGTGGCAGTGCAGCATGAAAGAGAAGGATGGGGATTGGAAGTAGCAGTCACATCATTTCTGGTTTGCGCAACCTGCTCAAAGTTTGCAACTAAATGCTTGTCTTCAGTCGAGCTGACAGGGGAGAAGTGGGCGCTCAGTGAACCATGGCCGGGCTGCCATGAAATGACAGGAATCATTGGCATACATTTCAAACAGCCTCACGCTATCCTATTAAAGTGCCACATCCCCACTTTAAAACAGACAAGAAGGAATCCGCTTTGATAGATAGAGACTAAAATGGCTTATTGATTTTTTCGCCCCTTTTTTTTTTTTCTTTGTTAGGAACTTTTAAAAATTAGACCCAAAACTTAGCTTTTATTTTTTAAATCATGAAAAATTGAGGAAAAACATGAAAAATACTCACTTACTATATTACAACTTCTGTATAATTATTTTCTTGTGTTAGCATGAATTTTTAAGCAATTAAGGCAACGTTAAATAATTAGTATACAAAGCGAACTTGCTATGGAAAAGGGGTTGAATAACCACAGTATAATGTCATTAATCATGATGTACTAAGGTAGAAAAAATCATTAATTTCTTTAACATTATAATTTAATTTTTTCATCTATTTTTCATGCCACTCACTGCCTCTTACTTCCATTGCCAACACAAACTTTATTCTCCTCACAACTCTGTCATAAATTTAAAGAGCATGTGTTTTCATCATGTCACAGTTTGATTCCAATATGTCAATTTCCTCATCTCATAATTTGATTTATTTTCTTTCGTTTTTAACTTTACATAGTAATAAAGCAATGTTCATATTCATACTGCTCCAATTCACTTAAATACAGCTTTGCTTCATTCCCATAAAATAATATTATGTATTGATCAACATATTCCACAGCTGTACTTGAACATTCTGCATAGCAACATTAATTCATGTTTGACAGCACTGATTTATAGGTGTTTCTACTCATAGCTGGATTATAAAAGTTGAATAGGACATAGACGTAGAAATGAAAACATATTTGATACTTGACTGCTTATAGCCTTTTAACTTAACTGCCTGAGTTGACTGCTTACAGTACATTTAACCCATTATTACGGAGGAAGTAAGGAGAAGTAATGGTCCTTTAAGCAGTTTACAAAGCTGTTAGTAGAGGATCAAGGAGACGTGAACGGAAAAAAATCTGGGGGCGATCATTTGGACAATGTTAGAAATGTTTGAGGAATTAGATTTAAAAGTGAATGTGATTGCATTAGACGGATGCTGAGGTTTTAGGTGATACTCATGAGGCTAAGAATGCAAAGATCACCATTTATATGAAACGCTCAGTAAGTGCTGAAGACCAATTAGATGACTTCCCAAAATAAGCTGATCCAACTATTTGATTTCACGGAAAAAAATTTTTTAGAATCACTTTTACCTTTACAATTGAGCAGTGTGGCTCAGAGAAACGTATTAGTTTATAAATATTACAGTCTTAGCAGGATAATTAAATTACCATAATTATTTTAAAGCTGCCTGAGGCGTATGGCTCATTGAGTGTCAAAGGGCTTGTGTCTAGCTGCAGGGTTGGATTTGATCAGTTATATCTCAAACATCCTTAAACCAAATTCAACCGTGGAGCTAAAAAACACAAAAAATAAAAAATAAAGATTTTTTTTTTTCCATTTGAATTAAACATTCAGGGACATGTTAACAGACAGCAAGTTGACTTGAACTTGTATGCGGAGTCCTGGACATCTATTCCATACTTAATGCAAACACAAAAGCAGAGAATTAGCCTAATCGGCGACTGTGGCCGGACAAAGTCCTAACAACCTTGTCAAATGCTTTGTGCCTTTCAGAATAGAGACTGTGTTCTGGCCCATCAGTTTCATAAGGCCTACATTATGGATCGTTGAGTATGTTGAGACACCCATAGCAGGGGATCTACTGCCATGCTTGATTCCCACACTGCTGAGCACAAATATTATAGCCAGAGACATAACAGGGTGTAAAACAGAATGATCTTGGGGCCACGGCCGTCCTCCTCTCTCACATCCTCCAATCCTCTCTAATTAGGATCTTTTTGTCATACTGAGAGAGGGGCACAGCATCGCACTTCTGGGGTGAGAATGGTACAAAAGAGAGGGTCTCATTTCCATCTGACAGTGTGATGGAGATTGAATGTGAGCTTTAGGAAGATAAATGGGCATCCCACAACCCTCGACACTATCTGCAAAGCTGTTCTATAACCCTCCCCGGGGAATGACTTAAAGCTGAGTATTTGGAGCATTTTTCGTTAAGTTCTGCTTAGGTTAGTCAATAAGTTGTCAAGCCCCCTCCTTATTGCCATTAAATTAGCGAATACATTGAAAGGGAAAAAGGCAATCAAACCACAGAAAATGGGAATAATGTTCAATACAGACAAGGCTGTTAGTATTCAAATAGGATTTGGAAATACAGCAAAAATGTGAGCTGCTATCTACCGCTACTAAATCACTGCTTTGAATAATATAATATAATATAATATAATATAATATAATATAATATAATATAATATAATATAATTACATTCTGGTCAATCAAAAACAACTTTTTTTTTTGCTAAAAACTAATGGACAATTTGAATAATTAACTTAACTGACAAAAAAAAATCTGAAATTAAGAGAACAATTAGCACAAGTTGATGATCCAAAACTCGAGCTATAAAATGAAATTTTTCTTTTTATTATTGTCATTATCATTATTAGAAATTTTACTGAAACATTAACTTGAGACTTTTGTCACAGGTCAAAATCCAGTTAATATTATCCATGTATGTGTATGCTGTATGACTTATCTAAAATAAACTGTTATAAGTTAAAGCGGTCGTTTTACATTCTCACATATAATCTTAATTTGTGACAGAGTGTGGGTGGTGTGCACCAGAGGGGATGAGCGAATGTAATTGGGTGCATGTGTCAGTGCTGTGTGTGTGTGTGTGTGTGTGCGTGTGTGTGTGTGTGTGTGTGTAGGGGCTGGTCTCTCTTCCTAACAGCCCCAGCGGCCCTGCTTTGGGCCTGGTGACAGGGCTCTGTCTCTCAGCCACACTTGACTGGGTCCCGCTGACACTCAACTGTCAAGCCGGCAAGCCCTCAACCACTGCCCTAACATGCTCTACAGCTTCACCCAATTAACTTGCTTTCACTTGACATCGCAGCAAAGAGCTTCATAATAGGTGGTCAAGGTGCAGTGTGTCTGCTTTCGCCTTCCTCCGACGACTAGCGGCGCGCATACACACACATTCGAGCGTTGCCGCACCGCCTCACACACACACACACGCACTGCCGCCGCCACCACCCCCACCACCCCCACTACCCCCTTCACTACTCAATGCTTTTGTGCCTCTGTAGGTCCAGCAGGCCTCTCTTGGCTGCCTCTGCCTGTTCATTGCGCTGTGACAGCAGGAGAGCATTGATCCAGGAGAGGGGAATGCAGTGGGGTACAAACGGTCCTGCATGGAAACCTACGTACACTAATCCTACCGGAGAAGACTCACTCGTCTCCCAGTACAATATAAA
This sequence comes from Salarias fasciatus, assembly GCF_902148845.1. Taxonomy (NCBI): domain Eukaryota; kingdom Metazoa; phylum Chordata; class Actinopteri; order Blenniiformes; family Blenniidae; genus Salarias; species Salarias fasciatus. The sequence goes on along the minus strand of NC_043750.1, from coordinate 20,315,631 downwards.
ATTATAAATGCATGTCTGCGCATGAAATATTGAGAGCCTTTATGAACATGCATCCATGCAAACTTTCCAATTTGGAGCGCTCGTGCATGTATGAGACGCCAAAGGATTTTTTTTATTTCTTTTTTGAAATATGTGACTGTGTTTGTGTTGTTGGGGAGCACTGAGTGGACTTCTCCAGCTCTCTCTCTCTCTCTTCCTCTATTAGACATTCAGTAAGTTGGACACCAAGCCAGACTGGGCGAAGAGAAGGAAAGCGATTTGACCCCCGACTGAGCGTATGGGGAAGAGGGTCTTGAAGCATGTCAGCTCCACTCAGGCTCCACTTCCCCTCTGTGTCCTTCCTATTTTTTCCCTAGTGCCAGGCAAAAACTTTGAAAACATCCACCTTAATAGGACCTAGTCAGCGAGAGCTACTCTTCCGTCTATCAAACGGTGATCCAAGGTGTCAGCCTGGGCCGGCTTTGACAGAATGTCTCCAAACGAACAGTACAATGGTGTTTCCATCCCTAGCACTCGCCTACTCTAGTGTAGCCCCCTTGGCTGCCTGGCCTCTCCATCTCACTACACCACCTCTCCCCTAGTTCGCCTGCTTGATTTCACTTCATAGAACACCTTGCAACAGTGGGTTGACTGACAGCCACAAGCCGGCTTAATTGTCTTCTTTTTCAATTTCCGGCTCATTGGGACACTTCAGTCCTATTTACCTTCCTGAGGAGACGACGTCCTCTCAAAAGATGCAGGAAATATGGAGCAGCTCACTGTTATTTATACACAATCCCCTCTCAAAAAATAGACTTAACTCTGCGAGAAACTATAATGACAGAAGGATAAAAAGGGCCCTTATGCATGCAGCTGACATTGTATATTTCTAAATTGTATGTGAAATGGTTGCAGGATCTAGGAGCAAAAGTTTAACGTGCCTGTGGTGATTTCACAGAAAACAAAAGCCTTGTATCCCAAACTCCAAATTTTGTATGTACAGAAAATAAATATTGGGATTAAACTCCCACAACATAACAATTCCAGTTCATCCATTCTTCACCCTGCCCAAAATAAAACAATTCATTGCTGTCAAGCCCTATGGCATCCCAAATTTTGAAGCATCGATCGAGGATATTGACCATTCACCAGATGCAACTCGCTGTGTTTTAGTACAGTGTGCTGAAATTATAACCACCCTTCCTATTAAACAGGCTCCCCAGTGGTCCACATTAATGAATAATAAGGAAAAACAAATATAAGAGGTGAAAATAAACATTAGTAACTATTAGACATGCATAAATTTGTACTGTCTGCAATACCCAAATGGAAATTAGCGATGTGTTAAATGAAGATAACTATTCCACGTGATTGCAGCACCTCGATTTGTTTGGATTTTGTAATACTTATTACACCTGAAACTTTACATCTTCTGTGCTGTGCCTCTAGGCATCCTGTTCACTGTAGAGACACACTGAAAGCATGAGACTCGGAGAGCTGGCTGTTACTGAGGCCTAAGTGTTGTTTGGGTTGGTGTTCTGATTGTGCTGTTGAGTTTTAACTATTAATACACAGTCCGGGCTGCATTAGAGTATGCTTGAACCACCAGAATCCCTCTGATGACTTCCACAGCTGAGGCTTTGTCCAATAAATTAAAAATAACATAGCCAGCTATGTGTGAATCAGAGCTTCTTTTGCACCCCAGACCATTTTAGGTAAGGGAAAATAAAGTCCTTTCTCAAGGCCCACAGTCCAGGAGTGCAACTGGAGAGTAGGCATGTGGTTTCATTCCGCAGCACACCTGAGCTGTAGCCTTAGTGCCGGTCGCAGTTTCTCCTCTCAACCAAATGCACCCCCTTGGCCCTTTGGCTGCCAGTGTAGTTTGTCATTCAAATTGTATGAAACTACTGTGGATTACCATGAGGAGAAGGCAAACTGCACTCCAGCTACACACTGCAGCCTCTTAAAAGCCCTGCTTGATGTTGTTTTCTCAGTATGTGTGTGTGTGTGTGTGTGTGTGTGTGCGTCTCGCTCGGCTGTGCTGGTGTTAAGATGGCAACACTTGCCCCTCTAGCCATCACTGAGTCAACAAATGAGTCCACACTAGGTACTATTGGAACAGCTCCCAGTGGTTTCCCAAGTTCCTGCCAGAACTGGTGGAGACACACACATTCACACACACATCACACACGCACATGAGCGCAGACACACAAACCAGCAAGTCCCAAGGACACTCATGCGGTTTCACATCTAGTCAACCACCCAAACAGGCCATTTTGGTCTTCCAGTTCACTTTAACATCCATGTCCGCAAAAAGGGCCCTGGCACAATATTAATAACACTTAATCATTTCCTCTGACCTAAATGATTTCTTTATGGTGCAGTGGAAACAGCAACCGGAGTCATGAATTTGGCCTTGATCTGGCTGAATGTCAGAGCTGTCTTCAGTGAGCACTCGGACTCACACACACACACACACACACACACACACACACACACACACACACACACACACACACACACACACACACAGACTCAGAGTACACATGCAATACCACACACAGTAGTCACATAATAAAATGTGCCCAGGAGAAAGCCTGCTTTGGTGTTTTGACGACATTTTCCTCAGACTCAAAGATCTAATATGAGTAAGCCTTGCTTGTATTTGTATATTATTAATAAAACTTGGAACTAAGAGTAAATATTTCTGCATCACCCCCTCAAGTATTACACCCCTTTTTATGTTTTATGCTTCAAATTTCATGCCATGGCTGCTTCCTTTAGTGAATTTTCAATTCATATCAGGATAAGCGGTCTGTTCTCAGGAGTACCATTAGAATAAGATAAGTATTTAGCTCCAAGGAAAAAGCCTTTGAAATGAAGCCCTCGCTATAATAGTAGAAGTAGCAAAATGTACAAGTATCTGAGAGGGAAAGTGTCTTTATTTGTTGGAGCATTTTACCGGTGAAGAACAATTTCATGGCAATCGTTACATAAAGAGCCGTGTGTATGTCCAATCTTGAAATGTGAACCAGATTGTTCAGTTGAAAGTTTGCATCAAGTGTTATTTCGGTCCAGGTGAATTATTTTATTTTCAACAGAAGATAAATATGAGCATAAAGCTTAACTCTGACTTGGCCCTAGCTGCTTTTCTGCAAAGAAGAAATAGCAGTCTGGAAAAGACTTAAGCAAGAGACAGACTGAGGAAGAGAGACAGACGGGTGTGAATGGGAAAAAAAGAGGAGGGGGGCAGTATTTTAATGCCTGTTGTCACCACGTAATGTCCTCACTACGACAAAATGCTGAACCAGAGAAACCGGAGAGGACTTTTATAAAATCCCCCTGCTGCCTTGAGCAGATCTCTGGGATATTCCAAGAGCAAAACGTATAAATCTGGGTCTTTTCACATCCAAGTCCCTCTCCTGAAAACTGAATTCACACACATAAACGCACACGCAGACACACAAGTTCACACTAAGTCCCCCAGGACCCATGACTGCCGTTTGAATACATACTGCACACTGCGGGCCGCTGCTGGAGCCAGTCCTGGCAGGGTTACACTGAGACTATAATAACAAGCTCTCAGCAAGACAAGGTGTCGGACCTTTTACCATGCTGCTAAGTTAAATTAATAATCTTGTGCCATTTTTTACGGCTGTGAAACTCTAAGGATCAGGTCACTTCACTGTTTTTGGTTGGGATCTTGCAAAACTTGGATTGTTTCTGATAATTGTTCAACACAAATGAATAATAATAAAAAAAAAACTCCAATCGCTGTTGTTTAGTTAGTCGTCTCTGTCGTTCGCCGGTTGTTTTCCATAGTCAAGCCATGATTTGTTTTTAATTTACTTTCCCTTCCCACAGCTTACATTTTCCCTCCATCTCTCATTTTGTCATGTGCTCGTGTGGTGTGCGCAGCCTGTTTGTGAATGAACGCGAGCTTCTTCATGAATTTATTTATTTGTTTCGGTGAACCACAAGCCGGCAAGCTGAGGGGAGGCCATCATTTCACGTAAACAGCCGTGAAATGCCAAAGAAGGGTGGGAAGAAAGAGCAGAAAGGGAGGAGAGGAAGACAAAAAAAAAATACTGGATGAACAAAAGGAAGATCGAGGTGTAGCCTGTTTAAGCGAGACTGTGACTCTCTTCCAAAGGCTCGGGGGCACAGCAAAGCCAAACGTGTCTCATTTCCCACCTGACGCTTGTCGACAAGAATTTAATGCAGGGTCTAACATCTGAACTACACAGCAGGAAAGGGAGGAGGAGGGAAGGTGGGGCGGGAAATACGCTCCACACCTTCTTCAAGTCAAACAAGCCTGTGTGTGACTGTGCTGTTGCTGCCACCTGAGGGACACATTACAAATCCTCTCTGATCCAAACCACTCCAATTCCCTTTTTTCTAGTCACACTCACGAGGCAAAGTTGCAGAAAAATTGGACAGACTCTTTCAAAAAGTCACTGACCATCCCTGTTGCCTGCCCCCGAGGTCAACGAGGTCACAGGACCGAGCCTGTCCCCATGTGGAGGCATTTGGTTCCACGCCCAGTTTGATTTCCCCTTCTGTCTTCCTGATTAAATCAAGCTAGACATTTCTGTGGAGGTGGGAGAGAAAGAGGGAGAGTATCAGGGGAGGGAGAGTATAACTACTGCCAAACTTGAGGCAAGCAGCAATGCACACTCCAGACAAGTCACACGAACTTGTCTTCCCAGCTTTCTGTCTCTCTCTGGCTTTGCCGCCACGCCCCCCCCCCCCCCCCCCCCCCCCCCCCCCCCCCCCCATCCCTTCAAAGCATTCCGTGTTTGAAAAATGAACCCGTGTACATACTATATGAGTCAGGGAAGCAGAAATGTCATCTGTAATGGAGGGGAATGGTTATATCTTTAAAAACGACATAAATCTAAATTAGGCTCAAGGACGTGGTGAGAGGACTCAGTAGTTGCTAACACATTCATGGTCACCAAGCTGGGCGACGCAGCAGGGGTACAAGAATGCAGGACGAAACCCGCCAGCTGGCTTCAGGCTGCATCTTTCAGCAAACTCTGCTTGAACATCCCGAGAGGAGCCTCGGATATCGAAAGGCTCCCACAGCAGCACCGACAATGACCGTCGATAAGGAGCATCAAGAGAGATCCATCCATCCATCCATCCATCCATCCATCCATCCGTGTTTGTTTCTCTGTGCAGACCGTCCAACAGCAGAGCCAGAGAGCGATGAGTCAGAAAGCTGTGGTTTTTGTGGGGAAAGAGAAAACAACAACAGCAACAGCAGGCCGGGCTGGCCCGCTTATTGTGTATCCTTAAAAAATGACGACATCATGACACAGTGAGTAGGAGGTAAAGAGCAGAACAATAATCATTTATCCCCATCAACCTCTGGCACCGTTACACAAACCTTCATTGATCTTTCCTCCACTTTCAAACAGCCGCACTGGAATAAGCAACCAGAAAATAGTGTTAATCCACAGATACTTTGAAGCAACGTTCAGTGTCTCGTCCTCACACACAGACTCATCAAGAGCAGTGAATTAAAAAGGTATTTATAAGGCATGCACGAGTTTGCATGTGCAAAAGTAAAGTGTGATTCTAAACAGGCTTCATTGTCTGGCTCTTCCCTTTTTATTTTTTTTTTACTCCGGAGGCCTTAAACCAATTTACACACCAACTCCTTCCACCTCCTCACATACAGCCCCATGATGTTTAAATTAAAGGGGGGGGGGGCAGTGTGAAGGAGAGAAAGAAAAAAAGTTTCCTGAACATAGTAGAAAATTATTTTCTCTGGACAGTTTTAAGAGTCGACATCCTGTGCTGGAGTTCTGTAATCATCACCAGCGCAATTTACAATCAGAACACACAGCGAGCCAGTTCAGACCAGCTCATCTGTTGACTTTGGCCCCAGCTGAGTTGTGCGTCCTGCTTCGTCTGTGTGTGTGTGTGTGTGTGTGTGTGTGTGTGTGTGTGTGTGTGTGTGTGTGTGTGTGTGTGTGTGTGTGTTTGTGTGCACTGTTTGCCATTTGAGACTTGGGTGACTAGGCACTGGGCCCTGACAAGGGTGGGGTGAACGTCGGCGGGACTGGGGTGACCGCACACAGGCACATGTTCCCATTCGTCCAAATTCACATTTGCAAGCTGTGCCTTTTATGCACACACGCACACATCATAAAACATCCACTGAACAAACATGGAAATGCACTTGAGCACACATGCATGCACAAGAAAGATTTTGGGCAAAATTGCACACTTGATAAACACAGATATGCAGATATGCCACCAAGAGACTATTGCTACATGCTACATGGATATATTACCACAACACACACACACACAAACAATTCTGTACATACCTGCAGAAAGATATAGTCCCTATCCATACATATGCTACTTTAGACCAGCCCTGAGTCACAATGCAAAGCCCTTGTGTGCATCTGTGAGTTTGTGTGTGTGCGTCGCACTCAGGATGCTCTCCCACCCACAGTTCCCTTGGCTGGCCTCCACCTAGCCCAAGCCCAGCGCAGGGCTGCTGCCTTGCCGCAGGGTTGAACACAGCTCACTGTGTGTCTGCCCCCTCAGAGCCCCAGACTGTCCCAACCAATGTGCTTCTGATTAGGTGGCTTAATTACAGCTGTAAAAACAATGTTGATATAAGCCTCAAAATTGCAGTGTGTCAGATACTATTAGCCAGCCTTGGACTCCAGCCATTGTTATCTAACTCCTCCAGAAACCCCCCACCACCACCACCACCACCCTCCCTCAAACTCCTCCCATACTTTTTCTCACCGTGAAGACTTTTCCTCCCCCTTTCACAGTTTTCTTTCATGTCACAAGCTGCACGCAGGCATATTCTTTAAAAACCTAACGGCCCACAAGTAAACAGCCAGTGGCGTGCAGCTTGACCTTGACACAGCCAAAACCACCGGAGAATTCACTCTAGATGACCAACATATTAGAAATATATGACCAAAAAAACAAACATCAACTTCAGTTGTATTACTGTTTTTTCAATATGTGTTCAAAATTAATTATTGAAGTCAAGAGTTAGGAGAAAATATGGCAAAATATTGAAAGATTTTGAAGGCTTCCAGAAGGGGAGGGCTGACCATCTGGAAAAGGACGCAGGTCTGTGAGTCGGGTTCTTTGTGTTCTAGTGACAGTGACTAAGGAGCGGGAGTGCGGGGTGTGCCAGGAGTCTGGTCCAGAGAAAACGTGGCAACACCGTTGAGTGGAGGCAAGGAAGAAAAGCAAAGTGAAAACCTCAAGTATGAAAATCCTGGGTGGTCCCATCTTTAGAGAAAGTCCCCTTTTCGTCTGCTTCCATCCTTGGGGCAGCTTCAACCTCCACTCTCCTGAGAACCAGGTGTTGTGGATGAACGGCGGACATTCATCAGGCTCACTTACAGCTAATCAGCTCAGTTAAGACAACAGACATCCGAGACACCAAAGGGAATGGGCAGAATTTGACAAAAACGGCGGCAGGGAGTACTGAGGGACATGCCAATGGCACATTTCCAAACCCCACAGGCCTCCATGGTGGCCTGCTTGTGGCCTGCTCAGCAGCTGGCACTTCAAGGTTTCCCAAATGTTTAATGCCAGGGCCCCAAATTCACCCTGGTATGAGGAGGGAGACGGACCAAAATGAAAGCGAGGAAGCAAACTCCCTCGGCCTGTATTGATTCTTGCGGACCGGGCAGGGTGTGTCTCTCCACTTCCCAGCCTTGAAAGGCCGTCTTGTCACAAAAGGTGGAGGCAATACGGTATGCTGTCGTTTGAATAATTGATGACTGATTCCTAAGTAATCAGTGTCCTCACAAGACAATGCATTCTCTCACTCCCTGGTGGAGAGAAAGAGCGAGGCCTGTTTTTGTCCCAATGCCTTTAGAAGCAAAAGGTAAAAGCTTTAATGCACTGAAGCCACTGGAAGTGCTGCCTCTGAAGGACTCCCCCTGGAATCAGCTGGGATGGTGTGTCTCTCCATATGAGGGGGCCTATCAAAGTGGCCTTCCAGTAAAAGGAGTTAGAGAGAGAGAGAGAGAGAGAGAGAGAGAGAGAGAGAGAGAGAGAGAGAGAGAGAGAGAGAGAGAGAGAGAGAGAGAGAGAGAGAGAGAGAGAGAGAGAGAGAGAGACCGAGTCATTGAGTGTCAAAGGAAGAAGGTGTGTGCATGCATTTAGATGTGAAGTGCAATCAAGGGTGTGTATGAGTGCATGCAGTAAAATGTATGCTAAGTATAAAGTTTGTTTAGGTGGTGCACATTAAAGGATCTGTGTTCATGTAGAACACTGTTTTCATAAGTGCTCATACATGTGCAAGCGTGTGTGTGTGTGTGTGTGTGTGTGTGTGTGTGTGTGTGTGTGTGCGTGTGTGTGTCAGTCCTGGAATGTGCAGCCCCTTCCTCTAAACAGGAAAGGAGTACAGTTGTACAGTTAATAGCATCACCACCCTTTCCCCTCAATGAGCGCAGCGGCGAGACCAGAAAAACTTCAACTGCAGGCTAATCTGATCCCTGCCCTGCTCCTTTTTCGCAGTACCATCCCACAATAGAACGTCTCATTTCCTGAGATTTCCCCCCCTAAAGATGCTGTCTACAAAACACCTGGCATGGAGGCACGAAAATATCCCTGTCAATCTGTTTGCAAACGGCTTGCCTGTTATCTACAAGATATGTGCACAAAGCAGCAGAAAACAGAAGAGTGGAGAGAACAAGCCGTAGCTATACTACTGTTTATCTTGACAACAGCACATAATTAGTGAATTGGTGTGTTATTTCTTGGGGAGAGCTGGGCTGTCTGTTGCGCTGGAACTCTCACTGGACCTGTGTGCATTTCCAATGCGGGCTGCTTGTAATACAAAGACACTATGATCCACATTCAGCCGCACACACACACACACACACACACACACACACACACACACACACACACAGGTACACAGTCTTGTTATCACCTTTTACAGCAAACCCAAGGGTCACTCTGCACACTGTCCCGAAAAGACACCAAGTGTGAAAACAAAATGGCTTTAACTCCAGGGATTCACACAGTGGCTTCTCTCCATGTACACTGTAACGTATGATAGGTCTTTTTCTGTAGGATATCAACCTTAAAAACTGTGTTTGATTTGATGGCAGATCATTTTTATTTGATTTGTCGGACTGATTGAGTGTCTGGTGATCCATTTGTAAGATCATCAATAGCTGGTACTGAATTTGTGCACAGTGGCAAAAGCAAGGCTATTTTTTTTTTTTTTTTTTTTTTTGATGTGATAGTTTAAGAACATGAAATAAAGGTGTACAGTTAAACTAGTGGTCCAAACATTGGTGGTTTGATCTAGCAACTCGCCCTGTCCATGCGTCCTTCCGCAAGTCAAAGTTTCTGCCAATGGAGGTCAAGCACGTTGTATTGGAAGTGTGTGTGTGTGTGCGTGAATGGTTGAATGTGTGAGTTGAAATTGTAGTTGCACTGTATTCATTTTTTCATGCCCTGTCAACAAACCTGAACCAGCAGCGTTTTGCTTCATAACCAGTCCACACTGCCACCCAACTCCAGCCATGGTGTTTTAAGCACATGATTGGCCTTCTTTGCATTTTTCCAACACACTAACAGTTTGTATGCTTTTCTTTTTTACTGCTGCAAATTTTATTTTTTATTTTTTTAGTTTAATTTCCGCTGCTTTTTCTTTATTTAGCCTAAATTGTGATTGCACTACCATTCAAAGATTTTCTGTGGTAAAGTATTATTTCTGCACATCTCAATTTCAGAGTCATTTTATATTTCAGGATCCATCGTGAAGATTGAGCTCGACAGTTTTGCATGAGTGGCACATTTTAGAACTTCGTTCAAATTTTCATTCAAATTATCACGTTGCCTTTTGTTTTCTTCACAAAACCATTAAGAACATTGTCAAAAAGTGCCTTACCTGCACCCACAAAGAGGGTGAGACTATCAGTGCCATCTTGCTGGTTACATTGTGCGTGTGTGCTAAAATATTTTCAGAAAAAGTTATTCCCACCAAATTCTCTCAGCTCCATATCTTTTGAACGAAAGAAAGTCATTTTTTGCTTCTTTCCGGATAAGCAAAAATTTGAGGAGTTTCATGTGAGAGGGAACATTATGACATGTTTTTTGCATTTCACCATAACACTGTATGCCATTAGATATTTTATATTGGCAACACTATATGCAAAAACATATATTTTTAAAGAAACTAAACATCTGTACCGAGCTCTGATGAGGACGTTGTGATGGAAATGTAGCGTGCAGTAAGAAAATGCAAACACAGTTCCAGTTCTCCTGCTCAAGTGTTTGTAGGAAAGCAGTAAGATCATTTCAATATCAAAGGCACATGTTCGCTTAATTTGCATTAAACAAGGGAGGGTGGAAGCACATTTGGGGCTAAGAGGAGGTCCTTATCCCAATCAATCAAGACATGTTAGTAGTGCAAAATCACATAATTAAAAAATGCATAAATATCATAACTTCTCAAAAATATCCAATTATGAGTTCTTTTTATCCCTGAGCACATGCCTCTCCTCTTTTCATTACGCTGTGACAGTAAAGTGAAACATTACTTAATATTTAGTGATGAAACAGGCAAGAAACTCTCTGGTCAAACTCATGCTGGAGAAATAAAATTGAAGAGACTGTGAGACTCTCAGAAATGTGCTGAAAGTGTCAATGTTGCAGCTTGAATATGGCAAATTTGCTTATTTTCAGATTCAGCCACATCAAGCAGTTTTTTTTTTTCCTTGCCTATTTGTGGAGGAGCTTGCATATTCATGGCCTGCCTGTTTTTGAAAACCTGTCACTGAGGGGTGTTATATAGCCTGCATTTCTGCTCAGGATGGCTTCAGAGGCAAAAAAAAACACTCCATCAGAGTGAACACCGGTCAGCTGACACAGCCAGGCAGTAAAGCTGACAGCCAACTGGGTCCTGCCCAGCAAATGAACCGGACATAATGCACCGCTGACACCCAGGTCAACTTCTGTCACCACCTATGCATCTGCACATTCATATAGAAAAGCGCATTATGCGCTTCAAAAGGACATTGCACCCCACATCCTATCGCTATCAAATGCCCATGCACTCGCAGAGACGCCGACCATCACTTGCATCCTCCCACTTCTCTCCTTTGGCTGGGTTAAATCCAGTAAAAACCCCAGCCTTGTGTGTTGACCTGCCTCCCACCTCCTCTGTAAGAGAGCAAGCACAGAAAGGAGTTGGTGAGCACCAGGCTGCCCACTTCTCAGACAAGAGCAACTATGGATTTATGACTTAAAGTTGCCTAGTTATGAGGTCAATATGATATTGAAATGCATGGGAATAATTCCCCTTCTGCATGGACAACTACCTTCATAAGTCTGAAGGATTAATAAAACAAGCGGGTGAGTGTTTTTGCTGCTATGAAAGTTCTCATTGACAGCATATCCCCCTGTGGCTGTGTGAAACAGAATAGGTGTTCGATGAGAGATTAATCAGCGCGGCTCATGCTCTGGTCAGGAGCCCTTCATGTTGAAACAAGCCGCCGACAACCTCGTGTGTTTGCGTTTCTGCGTAAAGCAGGTACGTATTGCATTTCTGCCTGAATATACTATTGTGTAAGTGTTGTGTGTTATCAATCCAGCATCCTCCTCCCACACCATATGACTGCTGCGTTCTCCCCCCCCCCCCACCTCTCCTCCGAAACCTTCCCTCCGCTGCACAGCCTCTGTACATGCTCAGTCCCTACGGAGCGTCCCGTGTCAGTACATTACCTTATAAGTGGAAGTATTGACTGTGGGGACTCTTTGATACACATTCACATACAGTACAAACACAATTGATCTTCAGCAGATCATTGGAGGGGGGGTCACGGCGGGGAGTTGGGGGCTGCTGAAGAAAGATCTACACATATATAACAGATCACAGGCCTTCTCGCGGAATAAGAACCGTGTGTGTGTGTGTGTGTGTGCGAGGAGGAACAAAACGCTCGTTTGATAAGGATGTGACACGGTGCAATCTTTCCCCAGAGCCGGCCGCCAAGCGATGAACACATCGGGGGAGAGCCTCAGCACGCCACCGTAAAATGTAATATTATCCTCTCTGCGCAGCCTCACAATGCGAACGGCTGTATTAATTATACATTTCTTTTACTTTTTTTTTGCATGAGCAGATTTTCCCTTTAGGGATGCTAAAATAATGACTCCGTCTTATGACAGCGTTTGCAGCTCAATTAAAAAGTGTTTATGTCAATCTTCCCCCTGTGTGGGCGCTGCCGGTTCACCGTGTACACGGCAGTAGGAGGATGCTGTCATCTAGTAGCCACGAAGCGTCCGAGACCTCAGGTTGTCATGACAATACACGGGGTCAAACTTCAGCGCTGACTTTCTCTGGAGGCAAAATAAATATTCCATGCAATCTCCACACTTATTGGTAAAAGGAATTATTTACTCGTTTTATGTTTTTTCAGAAGACGAGGCAGAAACGCACTCAAATCAGCCAGTGACTAATCGATTCCTCCTCCATTTATATTTTAAACTGTTGAAGAAAGGGGCGTTCGTTAGGTTCAAATAAATACTTTCTCTCAGATGTGGATGCAAGCTCAGACAGCAGTCAATGATATGTTTGAAATAAAAATAAATGAATTGGGAGTGTTTTCTCTCTCGCTCAGTGAGAGGCGAGCACTAATGAGAGTGATCACTGATGCCAAGACCAAACACTTCAAACAAAGGCAGCTTGTTCTTTCATACATGAACAGAAGATATTCTCTTTAAAGAAAAGCAAAACAAAGAGTGTGACAGAAAGAAAAATAGCCAAATTAAATTGTCTGGTACAGAAAGTCAGAATCAAAAAATCCAGGCCTATTTGCTATCTCTCAGGGAAATGCTGGTAATTCCATTATTTGTAGGGACAAAAGCAGAGAAAATTTGAAAATTAGAAAACAATAATTCACAATAATTGCGGGTCTCCACTTGCATTGTTTTACTGTGCAGCCTCGTGCTGCTGCACGGAATGTGCGCTATATTGTAAACGCTTTGGCTGTCCATATTCAGATGAGTTGTGAATATAAACAAGTGAGTGAGTGAAAAGTCCTTCTTGGTCTATTTAAACCCTCCCCCGCAGGCAACAGTATTTACAAGGAAACGGTTATCATTTAGTCTCTGTTGCGGATCAAAATGTCAAGCTCCACAGAGAATCTGAGCAGTGCTGTTAGGGCCAAAAGTGCAGTTTTAGAGCCCCAGGATCTGAGGGAAAAAAATGATTTGCAAATGCCCAAATATGTCTAATTGACCTGAAATATAGCCTGTGTGCAGGAAGTGTTTGAAATCAATACGAAGAGCGAAAAGAATATCCTTGAAGGAACATTTCAGAGGATAATACCGCATGCTCTTTCGGTGCATCATTATGAAGTATGCAAGAATTATGAAAACAATCAAGAAGTCATGAAAGGTCATGTGAATTAAAATTACAGTGGCTGCAGCCAATTAAGAGAGTGCGAGGAACAGCTGTTTTTCACCTAGCGGACCAGTTATATAGCGGTAAGCTGCTGAAGTAGTTATGAATATTCTGTGGACGTGGAAGCCATTTGTGAGTGAATTTACACATAATGTATTCCCTCTGTATTTGTTTATTGTGTGTGTTTAGTGGGCTAAATCAATAGACAGTGTTCCCAGACTTGATTGGATTCGCAATTAGCTCGAGCAAGCGGCTCACTGACGGTGGGCAGGTTAGATTCTGCGCCAGCCTGATTGCCTTCCACTCAAGTTGACTGCCCACTCCGCCGCGCCGTCTCCGCCGCTCTCCAGGTGCCTTGTGGGTAAACGGCGCGCGCCAGAGGGAAGTTGCTCCGGTGTGGCAGGCGGGCGGGCTGTGACAGCTCGGCGGTGCTCTTTGACCCGAGAGGAAGCGAAAACAACATCAATGGTAATTCCCCTTCAAACACATTAACTGGGATGAACTGGGTCCCACTGAGCCCCTCTGAGTGGACTCGCATTGATCGCACAAATCCATGAATAAATTTAGCACTAATTGATTTTTTTTTTCCTTCCTCGGAAAATAAATCTCTAATTCTGAAACGAGGCAGTGAAATTGAGGCAAATTGTTAAACCGCCTTCCTTTTCTCATGAACTGAAAAAAAAAAAAAATCTTAAAACTTAACTTAATAAGCAACAAAAACACTGAGGTGTTCTCTCACCATCAAGACCTGGGAAAACTGTTGATTTTAGCGCAGCCACAAAGTTTCACCATTTTGCAACTTGATAGGCCAATATAAAAAAAAAAACTACACCTTGAGGTCAGTTAATAAACAAATAAACAAACAAAAAAAAGAAGAAGTGTGTAAGGGCTGCTGAGGCAACAAGCCCAGAAATTAACCCATTAGCTCCTCTGGATTTTAGCTACCTTCTAATTGCTTTCAGTGGGGATTGGAGTTATAGTTGGATGGGAAACGGTGTCACAAATGCATTTATAAAAGCTTATCGCATCCTCCCGCCTGCTGGAAGATTGATACAGTCAATATCTGAAGAAAAGGACTTACACTCTGGACGCTCTGAGCGTTTAGCGGAAATGAGCCTGAGCTTTCTGAACAAAAACACTCATAGTATTATCTATATCACAGTAAAGTCTTTCAAATAATAAATTCGAATTCACAGAAAAAACTAAGCATATAAATAGAATTACACATTCTATAAAGCTTGATTAAGTGTATCAGAGTGTATTATCACACAGATTCTAACATTTGGGCTGATTTTTGATAAAATACAACAGGATTCAATTTGATCTCATTTTTATTTCCAAAAGAGAAAGCAGTGAGCTTTGTGGCCAGAACAGAAAGTGCACATTATTATCTGATGCTGTGATTACATCCTCAGGTCAGACTTTGCATTTGAAAGACTGATTTATAACACAATAAATTAAAATAAGTGAGTCAAAGGCTCCATTTAGTGTATAATAACTGGAGAAGGTTTCATTGTATATTTCAAGCTGTCATGTGAAATAGTCATAGTCCTTATTCTCAAAATGATTGAGGAGTCTAGAGTTGGAAAGTGGAACATTCAGGTATCATACTGCCACCTACTGGTGAAGTGTTTTTTTTTTTTTTTAAAGACGTGCAATCAGTGTGAGTGCACTCAAATGATTCCTTATGATTAAAAACTCCTCAGTGATTTCAGGAAGAATAACTTCCACTTCAGTGATACCTTTGGAAATAATAAAAAAAAAAAACTCTGTTATTTCAGGTGATAGATGATATTCTCAGACCTGTGTTTGCAGCAGGGAGAGGTATCGTCCTGTCCTGAGCCTTTGGAAACACGTGTAGTTTAAGATGTGGTTATGGTCGACCAAGACTCCCCTCACTGACAAACCTCAATTACTCAGTCATGCAGAAAAAAAAAAAAAAAAAAAAACTGAAACGTGCCTTTTTTTGTTTGATGGATGACTTGTACATATAATGGCTGGACATTACCTCTGCAAATAAACCAGACTTGACATTGCCCTGTGCTGGAACATCTGGGACGCCCCAGAGACGGGATCAAAGGCCTTGTGCGTCCTTGGGCTCTATCTGTGCCAAACATGCACAGCGAGCTCATGAGCTGCTATCCAATGCATTTCAGTCATCATCACGCGCACTGGCTGCGTTTGTTACTCATCAGCTATTTCTGTTTAATATGTTACAGCCATATTCCTCTGCGCTCGCCACGGTAACAGCAGGACCGAGAGCGGCGCCGCAACTTGGTACAGTAAATCAATTTATGAACAAAATTAAATGGAAACATGAATGCGTTGTTGAAAATCAACTGTTATATGCCGATTGATCTTTTCCAGCACTCTTCCAGCTGACACATCAGGCTCTCGTCTGTGCTATCGGAGCCGCGCTACAACACAATCTACATTACATGGGCTTTGTTTGGAGAGAGCCAGCCAACTGCATAACCTTAATTAGTCAAGCTGTATTCATTGAAGTGATTACAATGCCCCGCACAGTAGTGAAGAGAAGCATCTGTCACTTAGGCTCAAATGATTTCTCAATCTTTCCATTCATTGGAATAAATTTACTGGGGGCCAAGACTTGTTCTTACATGGTCTTTTTTAAAGTAGACAGAGAAGCAACTGACTGAATACTGAGCACATCCTGCTGGATAATAACAAGACACTCAGGTAATCCTGTAGATTTTTTTATTTAAATGCATGTAATCATTAGCATATGGTTATTTTTATCACAGACTAGTCTGATGTGTTTTGATAGAAATTAACAAAATAAAAAAAATAGCTAAAACCCCCAAAGAACTACAGTAAAATGAGTAATTCCTGAATTCGGAGAAGTTTCTATAAGCAAATACTTAAATACTTCCTTGTTTAATGACAACTTAAGCACTGGATTTTGACATTTTAACAATTTAACTGAAAACTCTTTAGTGTTAAAACTGCTTCAAATTAAAAAAAAAAAAATCTTTCTGAGATGGCTTTATTCCCAGATTCTTGAGTATCATTGTGTTTGCCATTTCTAAATTTCCTCAAGGCTATGCATCTGCTGCTCTTCAGCATGCACAACTGGGAAAAGAAGCCGGATGTCACTTTTGTGAACTAGCCGCACAGAGGAGGGGGTGGGGGTGAGGGTGGAGGGGGTGATGTAATCATCACAGAAGTGATTTGGGTGGTGAAGCCGGGGCCTTGAACGAGGGGCAGGTTGCAGGGATCGCCCGCACCTCGGCAGATGTGCCTCGGTGTCACTCCACATCCTCCGCCGAATGAATCACCCGACAGATGTTTAACGTCAGGGCCGGGCTGTCACGCCAGCCAGACACACTCATGCACATACCAGCCACGCAAAGACACGCACCAACCATTTATTACGAGGGAGAGTGGGCTCCACAAGGGGTCAGGCCGAGGCGCTGATATTCACCTTGATGTGACTCTGAACAGAAACTGAAATTTTGCCCGAAGTGTAAAGAATTTTTTCTTTTCTTTTTTTTTGAAAGAAAAACAAATCCTGTGATGTGGACTAAATATACACACAACACACTGACTGAATCGTGGTTCTGCTCAAACTTGCTGAGTCTCTTGAAATGTTTCTCCAGCCTAATGTATTTTCAGACTCTCTGTTTGATCTCTGGCTTGTACCATCTGAAAGCAGACTGTCAATATTGAACAGTAGAATGTTTTTTGGATAACTCTTCACCAGCATCCTCTCTGATTTCTTTTTCGCTTTTTCATTTTTAGTTGAACTGTTCAGAGCGCGGTGAAGCTATTTTGTCGACACCTTTTTTTTTTTTTTATAAATCAAAAACAAATCATGCTTCTCAACACAGATGTAATTTTTAATCGCCTCCTCAATTTAAGAGCCGTTATGAGGCGAAGATGATGAGACGCAGCACTGTTTCAACAAAGTGCCAATGTTATAAAACAGATGTTTCCAGCCTTCGTCACGCTGCCATGTTGTACAGCAAAAATACGCTTGTGAGCCTCGATTGACGCGAGGAAAGCTGTGGCTCAAATGAAACCGACCAAATTAAAATAAAACTCATTTTTATATATCTGTGACTAGAATTTCTGGACGGGATCACGTCGCTGATCGCCGAAGAATTTGTCTGATCTTCTTACAGAACCCATCGTTTTAAATTCCACAGATGTGTTATTTTTAAGTGTGCCTTGTTACAAAGAGACTGAATGTGTTAGAGAAGAGCAATTGAAGGTAAAGAGCTTTTAAGAAAGAGTTTGCTGGATCTTTGAGAACATTCTTGAGGCCCTTTTCCCCTCTTTTGGAGAAACCCAGGCAGATAAAAGGAAACACTCGAGTGGATTAAAGTGTTCAGAGTGTATCAGCATCAAACCACTGGAGTTTTTGCCCTCTACATTTTTCAAACACAGTCAATAGATCTAAATATTTTACTGTGCCCTGGCCGATTTATTGTTTGATGTTAAAAACTCGTGTGGAATGAAAGAAAATTCATTAAAGAAAGCCCCAGAACGAGACCCTGCGATCAGCTTTGAAAGTCTAGTTTAACTGGGATATTGATCATTCTCTTTCTTCTGTGACAAAGGCCACCAGGGACACAGGAGGTGTCGGCGGATGAAGACTCGCTGCCAATAACACCAGGCGTGTGTGTGTGTGTGTGTGTGTACGCTGCAGGTGAAGCTGGGAATTTTCACCACTGACACCGAAAAATTCAATAACTCAGAAATGACCAAACAAACATCACATTCATGATTTCCTTCTGGTCTGAAGAAGATTTTTTTTTTTTTTTTCGTACATCTTGTTTGGATGCAGCAATGTGGGTAACTTTTTTTTTTTCCCCCCAGTTTTGAAATGCATGTCAGATGAGACACGAATATCAGTGAAAGTAAGAAAAGATATGAACAAAGTGTTCCTATTCGCGAGAGCATCGGTTTATTCTGAAGTCATGCAAGAGCACTACTCGAGGCTCTTATAGCAAGGTATAGGTCACATTTCTCATTTGAGAGAAACTAATTCACATCGAGAAATCAGAGTATGAATGGAACCAGCAACATATGAATGCATCACATTCAGTGTGATCTTTATAACAGGTGAAGTGATAACTGGCAAAACCTAAATATTCTGAGCATGAGCAGCTGTTGTGATGGATATGATGGTTTCCCATATTATGATACGAGCCAAAGGCCTTTTACTCTACATTTCCACACAGAAGATGAAATGCTGTTATTACGGTCACTTTATGATGACGAGCTGTACGAAAAAAGAAAACTGTCAACCGTGTGTGTCATTCCTGCAAGGATCACCGTCTAATGAAACTGCAAAACTTCAGCAACTTTCCTGAAATGAGCAGAGACACTAAAGCCAGTCTAATTAATTCAACCTCTGGAATATGCAAACCAGAGGTTCTCTTCCCTAAAGCGGCGAAACGTTACATAAGCTGGACTTGACAACAGTCAGCATTACTTGAGAAATTACTTTGAGACATACAGCCAATGAAACTGGATTAGCTGGAAAACAGCTGCAAGTTGTTTCACTTCACTTTCAGGAGGATCACAGAGAGAGAGAGTGGAGAGAGAGAGTGCTGAATGGATATTATGCATCATCCGTCCATCCATCCATGTTCTATACTGCCTCAATCAATGCCTAAATTAAACTGCCTAAATAAAAATGAACCTCCTCTCCTTCCAGGCATTGCTTTTACTGAGATTCATCAAGATCCAGGTTTCACGGTGGGATTACGTCACATGATCTGAACCGGCCTCCTCTAAATACATATTGGCTCTTGAGCACTAATGACTGCAGCTGACGGACTCGTTGTCAGTTTCTCTGTTATTTAATCCATTTCTCTACCTGACCTCCAGCATAGGCATCGAAGGAAGCTTTGATTCTGCAGGTAAAACAGACAAAAGTCTGTAAATATGGAGCTAATAAATGCATTGACCTGAGGTGAAATGTGTATTTACAGACGTGCTGGGCCGTCAGCGCCGCAGACTGAGTCAGTCCTCACGCTGAGGAAGCTCCTCTCTTCATAAAGATGACCGATCACTGAATCAAGCCAGGAGCTTCAGGCTTGTTAGGGCCTATGTGGTCAGCAGCATCTTTTCCCAGCTAAATTTATATATAATCATGTACGTAAAATATGACCTTAACTCTAATGACACTGGAAACTGATTCACCGCTGGGGGAAGGATGCTTTTTGCGCCAATAAAACAAATTTGTGATTCGTTTTCCTACCGCACAGCTGCTACTGGGTATGAAACACACTGACATCCTCCAAGCTGAGGATTTCTGAGTAACAAACAGCTTTCACCGTGCGTCTTTTTATTTTCGCCGACATTCTTCCTGGGGATAAACTGTGAGAGGATCCTGTCTGCGCTGCAGCTTGACTGAAATCTGTCAAGAAGTCTTGGTTTGTAAAATTGTTTCCATGACTACTAGTACACCATCACTTCTTCATCAGTACTCATCCTCGTGTGTTTTTATTTCCATTACCACGAAATGTTTTAATTAGTTGCACATTGCTTCGTACTGGCTGGTGTTAACCTATAACCTCTAATGATCAATTTGCATACATCTATCCTATATTAAAAATTTTCAGGGCCCAAATCACATCCTGAGGTTAGAGGTTGTTATTAGTATTCGGTATCGGCAAGAAAACAATATTAATAATTCTAATGAGCATAAATATAAAAACATAGAAATGTAATTTTAATTGTGTGACCATTAATTCTTGCTAGGAGCTGTGTTCGTCCTCCTTAGATTTTTTTAGGATGACTTTATAAGAAATCCTAATTCCTGAAGGCATTTTGAAGAATATGTTGTGTAAAACAGAAGTTTTCAGACTGTGGGATGCGAAGCCTTCACTCACAGAGCTGCAGGTACCACACTGCGACAAAGCCAACTCTAGTTGACTCTAGCAGACATTTGTTTGGTTGAATATTTATATTATAATATATTTATGGTTTCTGGGATTGATACCCAATGAAAACTCAAATGTCTTCTGCTGTTTTGTTAGATGCTCTATTAGAACTGCATTTCTAAAATGTACATTTTATTAACAGATTTTTTATTTATTTATTTATTTTTTTGCTTAAAGATTAAAAAGGATAAAATCACACTGAGAAAAGGCATTGTTCTAACCCCCTGATTTTTCATCATTCTGCACTCCTGCTGAATCCCCCAGGAAAGATCCACTTTATATATATATATATATATATATATATATATATATATATATATATATATATATATATATATATATATATATATATACATTCAATATCACAGTATATTAATCCATTTTCTCCTTAGTTTCCTCGGTCCAGTAGTGAAAATGGTAAAGTGTGTGCCTCTCCTCAGAAAAGACACACAGGACACAGCAGGCGGGGGAGTGTGATGCTCTCCTTTTCACTGACTGACACATCTGATGAGGGCCCATCCTGCACTTTGGCAGGAAAGTAGGCGAGCGTGTGGAGGTGGCGCCCACCAGGGTGCGAGGAGGGGACGACATGGTCGTCCTTCATAGATATTCCGCGCGTGGCTTTACCCTCGGCTGCCCTGTCAAGGTCTGCGTGCGCCCCTCCGAGGGGGCCGAGACGGGGTCATGGATGACACCCGCCTCGACGCCAGACGTGACAGCACAGCTGGGCCGCTTAATGACAGAGGGGCCTGGCCCAGCACACACCTGCCCATCCCGGGCAGGGCAGGCGACCTCATGGGGAGGAAAAAAAAAAAAAAAGCGCTGCTGCCACGTTCGATGGGCAGATGTTGTGGAGAGAAAGACAGCAGAGACAGCGGCGCTACAGGGACCTCTCTGTTTCTCGCCTCTATCCGGTAATTGAATATCATGTAAAAGGTCAATTGTGTGATGCTGCCTGTCCCTCTCCTCAAGTTGTCCCTTTCAGACAGAACATGACAATAACAACACCGGATAGATGACAGCTTCTGCCTCAATTACGGCCCACTTAACAACGACCGCGTAATGACAATATCTGTAAACACTCTCGGTGAATTAATCTGCATATACAAAGAGTTACGGGCCATCTGTTGGAGCCCATAGACAGCGGTCCCTGAGAGAACGGTAATCATTGGGTACATTACACAGACCCTTTTATGACATTTGGCCTCCAAGCAAATGCAGATTGTGACGCGGGAGGTTGGGGGGGGGGAGGCAATGAGACTAATTCTACACGATCAACTTTGCTGACTAGCAGGCCGGCAGCCCCTGTGTAACGAGCATACTGCAGTACAAGGGGTCAGTGCCTCTCATGAATACTGACAGAGAGTGACCCTCTCTCCGGGTCTCACTCTGATGAGGAGAGGCAAGGTTGTAACCTCCGCAGAATCACTCTCTGTTTGTGGTTGTGTTAAACAGAACCAGCCACAGGACTGTCACACAGCATCAGCCTCGCTGGAATACAGTACAGATTTCAGACAGAGGAACAATCAAAATAGACAACAAGGACTCATCAGGCAGCAACAAACAAGAGGGATGAGATAAACTTTGGCCACTTCTGCAGGAAACTTGGCTCTGGATATTCAAGCACTAGGACCTTGGCAACATGGTGGAAAAGAGTGGGTTTTCTTGCTTTTTTTTTTTTTTTTTTTTTTTTTTTGCTTGACCTAGATAAATGTGAGTTTTATGGGAGCTGGAAAAGGCTCAAAACGTTTGGATTCTCGTAGTGCGAAACAGTATTTTATGATGGCGCGTAAGCATTGGACAGGGGGGAGGCCTGCAAAATATGTGACATCTCATCGCCCATTTACTTCAATAATTCAAAAGTTTGAGAGAGTTGTTCGTTTTAATGAGGAACATCTTACGGCTCACCCACAAACATGTGGTTTTAGGGGAACTCTTTAAAATTTCAACAAAAACAAGTGCTGCGACTCGAGCACCAGCGCAAACAGGAAGGAAACAATATATTCCATAAACTCCCCTAAATGAGAGTGTTATCAATAACACTTGTGTCTGCAGGAAAAACAACACAAAGCTCTTCAAGATGCGTGTTTCCGTTTGGCTGACCGTAGACCTTTGCCAATAACAATGTTACCCGCAATCACGATCCAAACCACACATCCTTGGCAGAGCTACGCTGTCACAAATTATGTTTTGATTCTGACCAAATGCAGCAGCTTCCTGTCTGGTGCTGTTTTCTCTTACTGTCTGTTTTATGATCTTGAACCAGTTGCAAACAAAAAAAAAAAAGTGTTTAGTTGCAGGAAGTGCATGGAGCGATATATCAATGGCTCTGGCTGCTGCAGATGACAAACATGAGGGGTTGCAGCTTTGTCATGCATGGACTGTAGCTGAGTAACTTCATCAACACTGGCAAGATTTGCTCTCATACAACCCAGTGGATTTTTTTTTTTTAAGGGACTTTTCTTCAAAATGCCTCTCACGTCCATGTCCATTTATGTTTTTAAGATTCCACTTAAACACCGCCGAGCCTCTCAATTCAAACGTGTGAGCGTGACTGTGCGTTGATGCCACTTGTACGAAAGTATAACCGTGTAGCCGCGCGTGTGTAGCACACCAGAATGCACATTTCAAAGCCGAGACAGCTCCTGGGCTTACTGAACTTTTGCTTGTTATCAGGAGCCGAGAGTGAAATGGAGAGAATTGATCTTTTGTCTACTGGAGGTGCACTCCCTTGGGCTGGGCCGCTCACTTGCTCACTCGCTTGGCTGCCATGCAGTGGGCTCTCCTTCGCCTCCTCATCCCACCTTCCCCCTCATCACCGTCACCGTTCCCTCATCCACTCAGCCCGTCTCCGTCCACTCACTCTCTTTCTCTCCCCGTCTCTGCGTGGCGGCTACCTCTCCTCCAGCTGACACTTGTCCTGCCGTTACTGGGAGAGATGGGCGCTGAGCTGCTGACACCAGGATTGATCTTCCTCCTTTTCCCCATAAGCTCCATATCAAGCTCCCGGAGACTCTGAAAGAGACAAAGGGGAGACGGAGGGTGGGGAGACGGGGTTGAGGAGGCAGCCAGAGAGGAAGGACAAGCGGCAACATTTTCCACTAACATCATACCTTCACACTGACAATGTTCACGTTGAGAAAAACAACATAAGCAGTTTCATTTGCTCCTTTCAATTACACAACTGAAAGATTCAAATGCAACTAACAGGCAAATGAAAAGGATTTGTTGCATCTAATGCAACTATATGAAACATCCTAACTGAAAGTGTTGGCATAACTCTGTTAGTCTATTTGGGTTATGCTTGAATAAAAGTTTCATTTAATAGTGTGTACTCTCCTTAAATGTGATTTAAGGGAAAATATTTTTGAAATAAAAATCCATCTAAGCCTGCATTTTGCAGGGACTGTGGCTGAAACCCTGCTGGGCAGGAAAAACTGATACATCAAAATGTAAATGAACTTAAAAAAAATGTCTTTAAACAAAAATAAGCTGTTTGACAAGAGAATGAAATGCAGAATACATTTCTTTAAACTCTAGGTGAAGATTATAATACATATGCTTGTGGTATGATAAAAGAAATCAAATCTGAAGTCTATCTATTTAATAAACATGAGATTCAACCTGAGCAATCCGTTGTGACACAACGTTATCTGTTAACATCAGATATAATCTGCCACAATGTGCAGTGAACAGTCCTTCAATCCTACTACTAAAAATAATCATTTAATGAGGTGCACTTCATTTTTACAAAAAAGTAGGAACACTCAAACAGCAATCGACAAACTAAATCACTTGAGGATTACTACAGAGGACATTTAACAGGATGAGGCAGCGTCAAGTCATTGCAAATCAGCACTCATCTAGTTCACAGAGGCCTGCTGCAGTCCTGACCTGTGCAACAACAAAAACACCTTCTGTTCTCCTCTCATGTGCTGACACAAACACCAGAAAGCATCAATCTCTCATTAGAACATAGATCAAATGAAATTTAAGCAAATATGTTGATCAGTATTTCCATAGAAGAGACAGAAAGCTGAAGAAATTGCGAAGTTCAATCTGAAACTCTGTTTTCTGCAAAATAAAGATTTCTGTCATTATGGGAGTTTATTCTTTCAGAAAGAAAATGCCTCCATCCACATGGCATGAAGGGATGTTTACAGGTTCAAAGTCATTTAAAGTTGTTTGTATTATATTTTATGTTAATGGCCGTCCCAGTAGCTGAATAGAGATTCATTGATATTTAAGCATTGCCTGCCTGACTCCCATCAATACAGCAAATGGCAAATATCTTTATAAGGAAAAAAGTATTTTTCTTCAAATAATAAATAAAGCTATTATGGTGGCTCAAAATCTTTGTAAAAACCTAGCTTAAATCACAAAATTTAAGGTGGCAACTATGTTATTCAAAAAGTAACCAAGTATCGTCTGTTATTCACAAAAAAAAGCTAAAAAGTGGCTCGATTTATGAAATGAAGCTACATCTGTTGTCACACAACAGTTTTATCCCAATGACATTCCGGCAATGTTTTCTGATTTATATGAATATATACAGATTTTTAAGGAGACGTTCAACTTAAAGCAGGTAAAAACTAGTCTGGAGTACAAAATGCTGAAGAGAAGTGAAACGATGCAACATGAAACATGAGTGAAATGTTAAGTTTGCGTGTAAATTCAAAAGAAAGATGCCAACAGCTGGTGAAAATCAACAAATGCGATATCATTTGCGTTTTTAATAAAGCTATACCTGAACTAAATAATTTTATTCAAGACAAGAGAAAATCCTTCCTCCTAAAAAGTTTCAAAAACGTTAAAGAAATTAATTTGCCACCGTCAGGATCATCAAAGACATTCATGACAGATACCCAGAATGTTGCTTTAGTATGCAGCTGATTAGATAAATATGAGAAAATAGGTGGCAAAAACAATTAATTAATGTATTTCATGTATTAAAATCAAAGAGATATTTTTCACCAAAATACCTTGACCTTGCCACTAGATTTCCTTTCAAAAGAAAAAAAAACCCACTGCTATTTAATGAAAGAAATGTTTCAGAATCAAATAAAACAAACTACAGAAAAACAGGACCCTCGGCAGAAGTAACATTTTACAATATCTACAACTGAAAGGTTTCAAATTAATTTGTTCTGATCATCAGACTGAAAATGAACAGGCGGACAGTCTTAAACAACGCAATCAGACATAAAAGGCTTTGATCAAACGCCGTGTGCAGTCGAGCAGTAAAGGATGTATCCTCAGTGGCTCTGGAGGACTTCTGTTGTGATTTTAAGTCCAGGCGTATGAGTGGATTTGACTGGGGATCTTTACTGTTATTACTGTGCGTTATTGGCATCGTGAGGAAGCACAGTTCAGTGGGGGTGAGGGGGGGTGAGTGGGGGGGGGGGGTCTGGATGGTCGGGGGCAGTCAGGCTGCAAACATGATAATGTGCAGGTTGGCCAATTTCAAGAGGCTGCTACGGCCGATACCCTTGGTAAGCATCGGAGAGCGGCGGAGAGCGGAGCCGAGGCGGGCAGGGCCGTGCGCGGGGAAGATGAATCAAGTTTAATAACAAAGGGTTCTAATTGCCCCCCCATAACCTCGCACCCCCACCTCGGAGCTGAACTCTAATTACGGTGAGAATACAGTGCTCTGTCACCTAATATTAAGTTGTTGAGGAGCGGGCCGAGATAATCGATAAACACTTTAGTTGGGGAGGGGTGGAGGGGTGGAGGGGTGGGGGTGGTAGAAAAAAGAGAGGAAACGAGAATGAAAACAGCGAGATGCCCCCCTTCCACTCAGTGGGAACCGGCAGCACCCAAAGCCCTCCTAGGCTCATGAGAACGCCGTTGGGATGGTCCAAGAATGATTGCAGAGCAATAATCCTGAGTACTACTCCCCAACACCCCCATACAAAACACACACACACACACACACACACACACACACACACACGTTCCTGCGAGCGAACTGCACAATGCAGAGCCCCTCCGTCCCCACGGGCTGCCTGAGCACCCGTGTGTCTGAGAGGAAAGGTGAACACGGTCACCCTAATTACAGGGGCCCCAGTTCTCTCACACACACTCACCAGGCATAACTAAAGACAGGCCAATTAGGGCGAGAGGGAGATAAGGGAAGTTTTATTTGTATACTAATTAAGCCCCTGATGAAATTCAAAAGGGAGGTGGTGAAGGGGATTGGGGGAGGGAGGGGAACGGGTAATTGTGTGGTTGAGAAAAGGTTGCTTTAGGTGCGGTTATCTGAGAAGAGCAGCCTTGAGATAGTTGGCCCCTAATCCCGCGCTGAGCCCCGGCACTGCACTGCAAGGTCTCTCATAATTTGATCCGTTACATATGAAATGGCAGGCTCTGACAGCAAGATCATCTGCAGCATTTATTGTCTATTTGGTCCTCGTTTGTGCGAAACATAAAAGAAGCTGTCATGCAAACCAGACCGCTCTTCCGTTTCTCCCTGTAGTTTAAAAGAAAAAAATAGTTCTCCTTAGGAAACACCAGCATTTATCCAACACACACTCAGCAGTAATACTGTTTACCAGTGTGCCTGTGGATATGGGAAGCTTTGTTTGACTTGTCAAACTATGACCGTTTAAAAATAAGTGGCTAAAAGTCCTGAAAAGTTACTTTATTAGCAGAGAAAGTAGAAAGGATTTAATAAATGAATCATGGGCTTTTTCCTGCTGCATGTGTGAAATATTTTAATTAAGCATGTATAATAGAATGAAAGTGGACTTAACTCTCAAGTTATCCTCCACAGTTTATTATCCTTGCTTTAAATTATGCTTGCTACAAATTAAAAGCAGTGCCTAATTTGTATTTTACTCAAGCTTTTTGTTTATTTTCACATGCATTTATGAGGTTCTCAAGTGCTTTTTCAACCTTTTAAAACTTTAAAGTATTTTTAACTTACTTTTTTGTTTTCCCTGCAGTTGGGGAAAAAAAAACAGGTACTGGTACACGTTTTCCTCTCAGCTCAGTAAGAAAGTTAATGTCAGCTGTGGTGCACAGTACTGAAAATGACAATTACTTTTTGCAATCCAGGTATGAGAAGTCACACAAAAACAACACACAACAGTCAGATATTGCTTTGTGTAACTGTAAATGATTTAACACACTTAAGTTTTACATGTGGCGTCTTGGAGCATGAAAAACTTTCTGAACTATCAGTTTAATGCTAACTTTTTCATTGCAACCTGAGCTGGTTTTATAGTTTTTCTAATGCTAATATCTTTAAAATGTGAGCTAAGTCATATTTGGCTAACCTGTCAGTGAAGATGCAGCCTCCGCAGCATGTCTCCTCATCTCCTCCTTCCTCAGCTGCATCTGGCAAAACACCCTCGTGAGGCACAGCTAGCTCAGGGTTTCTTTTTTTTTCTTTTTTTTCCAACTTTTTAATGAACCAAAGATGTTTAAAAAAAAAAAAAAGGAAAAAACTTCAATTGTAGTTTTGTTCAGTGATGATGCTCAGAATACTTTTTTCAAATATTTTATGGGGTAACTTAACTTTTCAAATTCATTAACTTAGAATATAGAGCAGTTTGAATCTGGGATAGTCAAATTGTTATTGTCAATTGTTAACACAAAAAAGCAAAAGTTTAATGTGAAATGCAAGAATGACCAGTAAATGGGGATGAAGGGAGGGAAATATTTCCTTTTATGCTCCATTAGCTGCATTTTAATTACAACCTAAAGTTTTCAGCTGAGTAACTTCAGCGTATTTTAACAAACTCAGCATTTTTTGTGTACATGTCAAATAAAATGGATCTCGATTTATATTCAAATGAGTCAAATTGCCACTTCAGATCTGATGGTTTCATCCTTCACGTACCAACACCTCACTGCACTGTCCTCAATATCATGAAATTTGTGTCATATTCTGCATTAAACATCCAGTTTGTAATGTGAAAGTACCACAAGGGAACAAACTTTGTAGGTCTTCTTCTTCTGTGATGCATATTTGAAACCATTTTTGTCAGCCACTGCATACATGATGTTACTTCTTTTTTTTTTTTTTTTTTTTTTTAATGACCCAGGCAGTGGCTGAAAGCCTTTGTGACTCAGCTGTTGAGAATCACTACCCCAAAACAACAAAAAATGTAATTTCATATTATAAAAAAAAAAAGCCGAAGTATAAAAAGGCATTGTTTTTAACCCAGATTTGTTTAATCTTCATGTCAATATTCAATGACTTCCAGATGGCAGTGTAGCTTTATGAAGGCTCAAGTACTTTTTTGTTGATTTTTTAGATCAGAAAGTTTTAGTTTTACAACAATTTTGTTCCTTCAGATTATGAGATGAATGACAAATAAAGGTAACAAAGGCATGAATGTGCTTTTTTTTTGTTTTGTTTTGTTTAGTTTTTAGCTTGCTCATATTTATTTAAACGTAATTTCACATTTAAACTGCTTTGCAAAACTGGCAAACATTAACTTGAGGTTCTCACAAGTTCACCTTTTAATTGGAGTGTTTTAAGAAATAAACAAGTCGCTGTGATTTGTCCAGTGCGTCCAGCGGAGGCGGTATCCATCATTAACGTTCCTTCAGCCGTCTGGAGAGGCATCATCTTAATCAGTCAATATTAAAGCAGTTCTGTAACCTCACATTCATCTGCTCCTTCAGAAGCCCGGGATCAGGCCTTATTAGAGATTAGCTTCACACAGACCCCCTGTGCCGTGTTGTCACAGTAAGCCATGTTGGGGTGAGTATCAAAGTGGGTGCCCCACCGAGCTTTAGCAGAGCTCCTCTTTATTGGCCTGGTAAAGCAGGCCGCATGTGGCAGGATCTTCAAAAAGTCCAGCAATCTGGATGATTTGACAGTTCACAGCGGGAGCGTGCGTTACTTATCTCTGAGACCGATTCTTTGCTGATTCTCCACCATTTTGCAAAGTTCTCTGCTTCGAATCGAATTTGCCAGCCAGCAGATAAAAAAAATATTAATTAATGATGTAATAATTCAAGATAGCACTATAGACGACGTGATGTTGAGTGATATAAAAGGAATAAAACATCATCCCAATCAGTGAAATGTGAACGCATGCGCTCATAAGTTTTTGGTATTTTTAACCGTGGCGTTTCACGTGTAGGTAAAATAAAACTGCGAATCACAAGCATAAACCAGCAATCTTGATCTCAAGACGGATTTAAACTGAGTGAAAATGTTCTGAAACAGACCTCAACGGCTGTCATATCAACAGGTCGTATCATTTTTACACCATTTCTGATCACAATCTACCGAGAAAAATACTATTCGACACTGAAAACTTGTATTGACCAATTAGTTACAGGGAATTTGTACGGACATTCAGAAGACAGACTGATAAAGATTTAGAGGAGTGATAACATTTAGCCGCGGCCATTTGTGTGTTTTGTGGATTCACTTGCCAGAGAGAGGCATTGGGGGAAGATTTGAATAATTCATCCAAGTTAAACCCATTAAGAATATCCATGTGGACACTTTTTTGATGTTAAAGACAGTGTATGATCTCAGGGTGCTTTCAAACTATATCTGCCTTTACTTATGGTGTCTGTTTTCCCCCTGAAGCGACAAAGATCAACTGGCTCTTGTGTTAATTTTGCAGAAGTATACAGTACAGACGTCTCTGCTCAAGAGCTACCAGAGCACCGCACGCAGCCTGAAAAAGATCCCTCAAAATCTGGAGAATGACAAATTATTTAGTACATCTTTCATAAAATGTCTTTTATGAAAAAGTGAAGCGCGGAGGAGATCTCACAGCCAGATGACTTTGAGTCATCAGTTGAAACTTTAATTAATTTCTCACTTCTACCTCAAGAAGTTTATCAGCCTCATCAGAGTATCATTTAAAAAAAAAAAGCCCATGTGAGAATTGCCACTTCCCACTTTCTTATTAATTCATATGAAATTAATGTTGTTTACTGATTTTCTGCAAACACATCAGTCCAATCTTCATCCATCTGATAGGTTTCCCCTCTTGAATTTCACACAAATATTTGGAGGTGATGCAAACTCCGGCAACAAACCAGAGGGTCAAAAGAGGGTTGGGAGATCTCAGAGAAACATAAATCATCAAAAATCCCTCACAGTCGTCCACAGCGAGGGTCTGACAAAGAGCAAGCGTGTGAGCATTTGAATGAAAGGTAATTCAACACAGTGCCTGTCATGGACCACAAAGAGAAAACACATCTCGCTATTGAACGTGCAGCACAACAGCTGCCAGAGCCTTTTTGTTTTTGCCCAGTGGTCACTTCACTTTTCGAGGCGGAGGGCGAGGTGGAGGGAGAGCAGCCAGCTTGGTGAGTGAAGGGCCCGACTGGACGTCACGGGCAGGCCTTCTTCTGGCCCGCAGCATATCCGGAGTGGACATTTTGTGTGCCTGCCGGCCGGTGCGATCCTCCACAACCTACAAATTACCGCTAGTCCATCGTGCAGCGAGGCGGTCGAACCAGGCCTGTTTTTGCTATGAATCCAGCGGGGATTAAAACACAACAGAGGCGAGTCGGGTGACCTCGCAGTGATTCCTTCAGCAGTTATTAGCCAGGGGCCACTGAGGAGGGCTCTGGAGAGCTTCCCACACAAGAGCCAGCGACAGGCCCCGCACAGAAAAACTGCCAGAGAAGCACAATAAAGATAATTAGCAATGAGACCACTGGCTCCGTATCCCCTGGATATCTCAGCCCCTTCCTCCTCGACCATGTGCTTAACTCATCCCCTCCGTCTCCTTTCCCCCCGTTCAGCCACAATACCGACCGCATGTGTCAGACTGGTAAACATTCGGTCTGCAAGGACTGGTAATATCTCTGGTGGAGGAACTACCCAGCTGAGATTAAAGCGTATTTGCTCTTTGCGTCAATGGTTAGACACTGTGTTGTCCTTTCATGTTTGTCTTTTAATTTAAACTCTGATGTTTATCAATGCTTTATAAATGTTGTTCTACTTAATTTGAGCTGTTCGCAACCATTTTGTTTAAAAAAGCGGAATAAAATCTTATTGATCAAAGAAGTGAATGTCGCTCAGAAGGGACAAAATAATGAATATAGTGACACTGTGTGATTTTTTAAATTAATATTCATGTGGGAACTTGAGTTAAATCTTAGAACCTGAATATAAAGATGGCTCAGAACCTGGATGATGTTGTTTCACACTTAACAGACTGAATCGCTGTACTATGTATTTGTGAGATTGCTGACAAAAAACTAAAACAGCTGTTTCTGAAATTAGTACGTAATAAAAGACGTTGACATGGCAGTGCTCTGAGGAAAATGGCTCAATCTATAAAAAGGCCTCAATCCAATAAAAACAGAATATAAAATAAATTATAATGCATTTAATATCTATAGATTGATTCATAAGGATTTTACATTACATACTGGACAATCAATTAAACAAATTAAGTACACTGAGTTTCACTGGTTCAGGTCTCTGGACAAACATGAGTCTGTCTTTTTACAAACCACTGGATTCTTTCAGTGGCGGCCTTTTGTTTCAGACCTAATAAAAAATCACAAGTAGCATAGTGCACTGAAAATTATCGTCCACTTCCCAGGCATCAACATTGCATCTTCTGCCCATCCTTTTAAGAGGCACAAGGTGAAATCAGTAAAAAAAAAAAACAGAGTGTAAAGAAACATGGCGGTCTGGTCTTTAGCAGCCCATTACAGGACCCACGACACTCCACCATTATCCGAGCCTTTAGCCGTGTTACTTCTTCCTGAAAACAAGGTGGTGTAATTTAGAATGCATTTCATAGCAATTAAAATTTCTCAGGCGCAATTACTTATTCCCCCAGTGGGGCCGCCTCAATCAGTCTATGTGTGTTATGGGTTTACGGCCTTGACGGCGGCAAACATGTCCTGCCTATCTGCCTCACACTCTTCTCAAGGCTGTGGTTATTAATTGTGGCTAAAGTTGATAAATAAAATCACCAGTGCTCTTAATGCTAATTAGTGTTTGAGATAATATTTATGATTTCATAAGCACATATTTCTCCAAAGGCTCAGGCATTGTGCCCCCCATCCATCGGTCATAGGCTGTCTTGGATGTAATCTATCTTCGGGGAGAGGAGAGGCCAAAAGAGGGGCCGGAGGAAACACAGGCAGTAAATACTAATAGTACTTAGTGGGTACTTTGGGAGCAGGAGTATTTCAGGCTATTTATTGAGCTGGGTTACTGGAGCAAAGAAACTCTTTTTTATGAGGAGGAATATATGACAATTTTGATTTTCCTGCATAGAAACATGGCCCGCTATGTTTGGATTTGGTGCACACTGATCAAAAACAGATCACTTTGATTATGAAAACCTGTTTTTGCTGTTACATATGAATATTGTCTGCAAAACTGCACAAAGAAATGCTTTATGGATTGTTTCAAATTGCAATTACATTGCATCATGTCGG
Source organism: Salarias fasciatus (assembly GCF_902148845.1). Taxonomy (NCBI): domain Eukaryota; kingdom Metazoa; phylum Chordata; class Actinopteri; order Blenniiformes; family Blenniidae; genus Salarias; species Salarias fasciatus. The sequence continues at coordinate 20,282,928 of NC_043750.1, read as the reverse complement.
CCAATCAGTTTGTTGATTTACCATCTTACTGGGACATCGGCTCTGTTTTACATTTTAAAATATCTCTTCCAGAAATCCACCACTACAAGTCGTCATACGGCAGGGGAAAGTGGAAACACTATATTTAAACACTCGATGTCATCTTTTAACAGCTCTATCGCTCTCATGACTTCATCACATTTATCTCACAGATGTGGTGGGGTTTTTTTTTAAATTGTTTCCGCTTTAAATGTTTACATGCCGAACATGCTTTCAAACTGAATCTTGAAATCAGCTCCAGACAGAAATCCCCCTCAGCTCAAACGCTCCTCTGTGCTCACTAACTCGTGTCAGCTGCTGGGGAAGCATAAATATTAGCAGTTTTCATCAAAAGCACTTGTTGCATATGCCGGGTGACACTGAAAAGGGTAATAAGAGTGAATGAAGCAGTACTGAGTCGGTGGATTATGAAATTCTCTGTAGAACCAAAATGTGACGTTCCTTGATATCGGCTCAACTGTTTAATCTGTAAATCGTTATTGTTTCCAGTTATTCAATTCCATCCTTTCCGTGTCTACAGCTCCATCCGCCACAGCTTTCCACTACTTTGTATCCTGCAGAGCGTTGCTGTGAGGATCTTGACAGGAACCACTTCCTCTCTCTTTCCAGGTAACACAAGCACAGAAGAGGCACTTCAGCTACTTTTTAACATCACAACATGTTGGTGCCAGTGGCTCACTGGTCCGACTATCGATCCAAGTCACCACATCAAGGTGAGCGCCAGCGCTGCCGAGTCCATTGTGGGACCTGATCCTGAAAGAGCAGAGCTGTCCACAGCTCTAGGCGATGCCCGAAAGAGTGACAAGTGCTGAAACTACTTCAAGGGGCCTAACAGTGCCCTCAGCCCTTTCTAGTCCCCGCTTCAAAGCCAAGAGCAGCCTCTGGCAGTTCACCCCCTCCTCTTACTCCCTCTCTTTGTGGTCCTCTGGGGTAGATGGTCCTATACCACTCTCTCTGGGCCGTCAATGTCAAAGCATGAGTGAGTCCAGTCAAAGCTAGTCCCCCCCTCCGTACTTTTAGCACACACGCACACACACACTTGTTTTTTTTTTTTTCCTCCTCTCTTTCTTCAGCTCCTCTCTCTCTCTCTCGTTCCCTCTGATGCACAGGTCCCATCCCCTCTGCATGACCGGCCCTCTCTGACAAGTGGAAATCACAGACATCCTATTGGCAAAAGATGGAGAGTGAAGAAGACTTCAGAAGCAGCTACCCTACAGCTATCAGTGTCCTGAACCTGCGAATGAAGACACCAAGCACGTCTTCTTTATTATATACTATAAAAACTAGTGTGAACATGGTCACAAAAAATCTAAAGGCGGGTAGAAAAAGGGGTTGCGGCAATTTTTTTTTTTTTTTTTTTTTATACTTTCTAAGATAAATAAGTGATAGAAAAGAAGGGGAGAGAGGGAGCTTCACTTTGCCAAAAGGGACCTTGGGTTTTGCCCTGTGGGCATGGCAGCTTTCATTTTCCTCTTTCCTCCTTTCATATTCCCAGCCGGTTTCCGGAGTTATGATTGAGTTTCACATATTGGAGTTATATCTGGCAGCCAGACTTGTTTATCTGCTGGGGCTGATAACTGTACTGGCCTTAGTATGAGGCGGAGAGTGAGGGGAGGGAGGAAGAGAGTGGGAGGGAGATACAGAGAGACAGACCACTCATATATTCTCATCTCCTCCAGTCTTTTCTCATTGATTTAGCATGTCTTCATCAACACCCTGACCCAGGTATGGCTTTTGTTGCTTTATCTCACACTCCAGCTTAGACCTCTGCTATGGACTCGACAGGAGTGCTTGCCGAGCATGTGTCAGTCAAAGCAACCTAAAAAAAAAGGCTAAACAAAACCGAGGACATGATTTAAAGAGGCAAAAATATGTCCTAACAAAATGTTTTAATTCAGATTCATTTGGATCAGGATATTGGAAATGACTGAATTAATGAATGTGTTCATTTGTTTGTTTGTTTTTTTCCAGTGTGAATCTTATTTTCTAAAAAGTGCCGTCCCCATGTCAATGAGGTAAAATCAAAAGAGAGCTTGTTTTGGTAAAGGTGGAATATCTGGAAAGCAATGGGGGTACAGGGGGAAAACACAATTTGCATCAGTTACAATCTCACTAAATGCCACAACAGTTTTTAGACAGGGTCTGTCAAGGACTGGCTGTTGAGTCCTGTTGAAAGGAAAGTGAGACAAAGAGACTTGGGGAAGGCAGCGAGAGGGGGAGAAACAAAAGGAGGACTGAGGCAAAGAAAAAGAGAGAGAGCAAGCAGTGCTTGCTGGACCCTGACTGCGTGCGAGGCTTCAATTATTCATGCGGCAGTGCACATGTCAAGAGCTCACAGACAAGCACAACAGCAAGGCCGAGCGCAAATCAAACAGCGCATCCATGGGCAATGCCCACAATGCACCTGGAGGAACACACCTCGGCCCATTTCTCTGTTGTTCTCGGATAAACAGAGAACAAGGCTACCTGAGCGCTGCCTGATTCTCCTCAAGAGCCAGGAGCTGCTGGAATACTCTTTGTTTGTTTTTCCCCCCACTTTATTTACTCTCTTCTTTTTTTGGCAGCGGTGCTAGTGCCAGTGGGTTCCATCTTTTCATGGCTCATTAGCCCGCTGTTTCGTTCACTTTATTTCTCTGAACTAGCGATCATGCCCTTAGTGTAGTTTAAGTCCACCGTCTCTCTTTGCTGGTCCCCAACATGTTTACATTAACTACAGTTGAGGCTTGTCTCCTCAAGTGCTCGAGGTTAACGGATGGCTCCTGACTTCCATTCTCATTTTGTCTAAGTTTATCGACCTCTGCCTCACTGTCTTCTCCATTTCTCCACTCCGTGCGCTCCCAAGCCTGCCCGCGCTGACTTTTCTCAATATTATTATTGTATTTGTTCAAGGCCCCAAAAACAAGCAGCACCAGGAATTGCAGCTAATTATCGAAGGAGACGCATCGGCTGGGCTTGCAGTGCAGCAGGATTTCCAGAGATGTGTGTGTAATATCTTTTTCACATCAGTGAGAAGTAAAAAAATCCACTTAATGAAGTGACAATATGTACATCTTGCTGTCTTGGCTATGGTTTGGTTAATTGTGACAGATATAGTCTTCTTTATTTTATGCCTAAACAGATTAAATTTGTATTTCATCGACAGTTAATCTTGTCATTAAATTGAATATGTGTAAGAATCAGTCAAACCTGCTAAGTAAAATTGCTATCATTAAACCTGCATAAAACTGTTTCTGTCCTGCTTTTAAATGAAGGCCACCAAGGTGATTACTTTGAAAAAATATGAGATTGATGTAAATGTTCTAATTGATTTCATAGTCCTTAGCTTTTTGCAATCATTATGACTTCTTTTGTTGTCTTTTTAACCTTATATTTGTATTCATACCAGTATCACTTGTTTTACTGTGATAACTGTGTGTTTTGAAACTCTGCCTCTCCTGCTCCAAGACTTTTGTGACATTCTTAATGTCAATGACGTTTCCACTGTTAAAAAAAAGGTTGATAAAATAGATTAATCTATTTGAATAATTCCCACTAATTTTAATTTTAATTATTATATCTGCTGCTGGCTGCACGGAGCAGTTGTGCTCCAGGCTCTCACCTCACTGTGAGAATATTCCCGGTTCAAGTCAATTTGAGGAGTTCACTCACAGAAAAACCTTTTTTTTTTTTTTGCACGCTCCACTGTGTGAGTGTGTGTGTTTTTATGTACTTGTGCAGACACTGTCTATAGCTGTAAATGTGATTGCATGGATGTTTGTCCGGTGATGGATGGACTGGTGACCTGTGACCTCTCCAGGCTGCATCTTGCCTTTGCTCATCAACCGCAGCCCCCCAACAACCCTGCTCAGGCAAAAAATGCACAAAAGATGGATGGATGTATTTAGTGTTGTTTGTCTAGGGTAAATAAAAATGATCTCAAATACAATATAATTCATTTATATTATACAGCGCCAACACATTTACACTGACAAACCTAACAAGTTAAAGTGAGCGGTCATGGCAGAAAAGAAAAAAGAAAAATCAGCTTGCGTATTCATTAAAGGAGACTAAACATGTCAGTGTAATTCTGTCACGTGAAATCATAAAACTATCAGGCATAAAACTGTCTGCACTGCTTGTGAGAAGACTCAACTAGCCATTATGAAGTGCCACGCTCACCCCGGGGTCAGCTTCTGTTTGATTGGCCACCTGCTGTCACTGACAGGTAGCACTGATGGGTCACCTGAGGTCCTCCCCGGGCACACGGGATGCTGGGACAACTGCCTGCTTCACCTGAGAGTGCTGGCAGTTTTTAATCACTATGTGTGCCTAAATTCGAAGAGACTGATTGTGATCAGGAACACCTCCTGCTTGAATTAATACATCTAATTATTGGTATACTGTATATTATGAAAAATGTCTCTTGTTTATAGTGAAACAGACTAATGATAATCCATTAAGTGGATGAGCGCACATAATCAGTTTCCATCCAGTTTCTATATTGTTATTGATTGATACTACTTCATCCAGCTCAGGGTCACAGGAATTGGAGCTCATCAGACTTCTGGGGCACAAATCTCCGAGTAACCCGTTAGTATTTGAATCAAAGTGGCCCATGCCACAAGCCACCGACCACAGAATGCACATTCGGAACTGAGAAACACTGTGACTGACCACCCAATTTGAATCCAGAACTGTTTCCAGAAAAACAAAGTGTTTGTTTTCTCTGTTTGTATGTGACCATATTGGCAACCAGCCCTCCCTGCCTTCACACTTTAGTACTTGAAAGACTTTATTGGTCCAGTACCTCCGTCTTGAATGGATCTGAAGCTGTATATTCACTCTCCTGACAGAAAATGAAAAGTGTATGACAAGCCCTAACTCAGGAGAAGCTCAAAAAAGGGAAAAAAAAAAAAAAAAAAGAATCACTTTCTTGACATAATTTAACCGGTCAGTGAATCCCATTTCTTCCTTCAGAGGGAATTCAAACCTACAGTAATGCAATAATCTAACATATTTCCTTTGGAGCTGTACATATATTTAAATGTATTTTCAAGGGATGGCACACCAGCTGTTTGGGCTATTTGGATTTTTCCGAAGGTGAAGGTGAAGAAGCATTTAGAAGATGCATCGCACATAAAACACAATGACAATTTAAATTTGTTGTATTGGTAAACATAGAAACAGATCCTGAAAAATCTATCAGTATTTCCAAATAACCTGAGAGCTGAAAACGCAATCTGAAAGTCCTGTCTGCTCTTCTCTTCAGACTGATGTTGATTGAAGTCTCATTTTTCAGAAAAAACTATACCTGCATCCATTTACTGTATGTTTTCAAAAATTTACTCTCACAGTTGCATTTTCATGCTGATAATAGAAAAAAGTGCACTGCTGCCTCACCAGTCTTTTGATGGGCGCATCACTGCCTGATGTTCAGGTCTGGGTCCCAGTGTCACATTATGATGTCTGTAAGCGTTCAGTCCTCTGGGGATGGCTGCGAAAAGCGGCCACTTTGATTTACAAAATGCAGCAGTTGTCTTATCTTATTGGTTGTTTTTATACTTTGCTTTACTGCATTTGATATTCCTGCATGCTGAAATTCGGCTACGGGCGTTTTGACAATCTGGCCCCGTTGGTATCAGAAACCCAATCATTGTGTCTTAACCTATGTGATATTTTTAAGGATTTTTTTTTCTTCAAAAAGTGATCATGTGTTTCTTATAATTTAGTAAAGAGTAAGGACAAACACCTTGAAAAACATACAATCTGTGGAAAGCTTTCCAGTCTGGACTAAAATTATGATAATGTGCGGTAATTAGCACAGTCTGAATGAACTGCCAGGCTGGAGTTAATCACACCCTCACTGAGGTGGCATTGGCCAGATAAATGACTCTCGCACACACACACACACACTCTCTTCCTCTTCCTCACATCTCCGCACGCAAGCAAAAATGAACAAATTCCACCAAGTAAACACAGTCGGCCATGTTGATCTGCTGCGTGGACGGCGAGCGCCGGCGCAGGGGCGTCGTGCCCTACGAAGGCACCAGTGACTGCTTTATCAGCATGCCATAATTTATGTTGTGTTAATTAGGTCCCTGTGGCTGTGGCTGGCTGGTAGCAGTGACTCGTCCCGCGAAGGGGGAACAGGATTGTGGGAAAGAGAGGGAGGAGAGAGCGGGGGGGGGGGGAGTCCTCACAGACACAGTCGCATTAACATGCCCTCAGCAATGGCACCAAACTGAGATACAGGCATATCATAATTAATGTTAGTGAATTATTAATGTGGCCATCCTCAATATGTTACCGTGTTGTGTGTGTGTGTGTACATTTGCAAGCCCTTGTGATTTTGCATGTTTACCTACGGGCCTCTTGTGAGTTTTTTTTTTTTTTTTTTTTTCTATTCTAAAAGATTCAGTCTGACCCGCCTCCTTCACATTCTTGCTGTAGACGAATGTCATCATCTGGAATCTGGAGTAAAACTCAGCCGCTGGAAGGCCCCGGCTCCGCCATCCTACCTGCTCATTAGCTCAGGCCGAGGTCAGGGGGGTCAGACAGAAGAGAGCTGTGGCATGCTGGCACCGCGGCGCACCGGAGCCGACACGGAGGCAAGTCCTGCAGGCGCCGCAGCCGCGTTATTAGCTCGCAGTCTGCTGCCGAGGCCCGGCGTAGGTCGCAAACCGTGGTCCACCGCAGCTCCTGTGAGGACCCCACGCCCACACACACACACACACACTCACACACACACACACACACACACACACACACACACACACACACACACACACACACACACACACACACACACACACACACACACACACACACGGTGAACCTACATAAAATGGAAAGGCTGAGTGGTATTAAGATCCATATTGACAGGGTGGAATCCCATAAGCACCTGGGTTCTCTCCGTACCTCTGGGTGCAGATCATTCAGTTTTACTACTTGGCTTCAAAATTCAACTGCACAGGAGATTTAAGCCTTTTGGTGGGCTCACTCACCGTGAAGCAACGACAAAGTGAAATGCTGGTTTAAGACAAAATTTTGTCATTTTATTTTGAGTTGAAATAGTTTTTTTTTTTTTTTTCGTGCTCTGATTGCAAGTGTTTTCACAATTGATTGCATATATGGTACTGTCTATTCAATATATTCTGATGGAAATAGATATTTGTCAGTTTAAAAAGTGCAGGTGCATTCAACACAATAAGCTAAGTGTTCATACTCAACACAGTACTTATACTGGTGAAGGAGTATTAAACATTTTGGTGTGACACTCAGTCTTCCAATCCAGTTATATTTAATTTTCATGAATAAAGCAAAACGACTTTTCATTTAGCTGCTGATTTGATCCTTTCAAATATGGTGTTAAGTTTATTTGCAAATTAACTCCTCAAAACACTTCAGTTTTACATAACTGAACATTTTAAACTCCTCGCTGACAGGTGTTGACTTTGGTCAAAGTTTAAAATAACAACAGTTTCAAAACATTTCCACAATTCCATTTCATGTCATGTCAGTTTCAGTCTGTATTTTTAAAGAGCTTTGAAGGATTCCTGTCATGCCAAAATATGTTTTTGAACTCTGATTTGTGCTTTAACAGAAGAAAAATATGAGTATGTGTACGTTACGATGTGTTTTATGGAATATTATATAGCCATTTTTAACAAAAAACTTTTTAGAATCATCTAAAAGTCTCTGCAATTTGCACATCCTCAATGGGAGTGCCTTGATTATCACTGGTGAGATCATGTGTTCCTTCAACTTTTGTAATTTCATTTGATCTCGAATTGAGTGTTGCAGCACTTGTGATGCATTTCAAAAAATAAAGCAGTTTCACACCCAGTCTGATACATAATTTATGCATCTGAAGCAACAGGGGAATAAATATGCCTTTTGAACACACATTACAGAGGCATGGCCTGACAAGGAGCAGTTTTATTTTTCCTTTTACGTAGCTTGTACGAAACGAAATAAAACTCCCCCTCAAGACATTTAAATTGGTAATCACCACATAGCTTTAATATCATACAGACAATAAATTATTTAGACAAATGTCCATTCGGCATAATTCATTAACTCTCCCTCAAATCCCTCTTTATTTCCAATCTGTCCATCCTTGAAACACTTTAATCCAGCAATGTTAAATGAGATAAAATCATAATTATGGCAGCAGAGCCTGTTATTTAAACCAGATCAAGGACATAAAGGACTTCAGGGATCATGGGATGCAGTGTGGATAGCCATGACCAATAAGGGAGGACTGTAAATGGGCCAAATCCTTCCAGACCCCTGGCACTGTTAGGAAGCGTAAACCCACAAACCATGAATGTCTTTATGAACTCATGTTTAATCTTTTGCACCCAGAAAAAGAAAACATTCTTGTAATGATCCATAAAAGGAATCGCTGCCACTGATAAACTCTATCAAAAAGTGACAGCTCATGGAATAAAAAGAAAAAAAAGCCTTTTTTTTCTGCAGACTGCTCATCCTATCAACTCTAATAAGATGTTTTTATATACAGTAACATCAACATTCACACAATTTGTCTGATAGCACTGCTGGAGCTGAACGCAACCCAACGCAACACTGTTTACCATTTGTGCATGGGTCTCTGGCACTGTCCATGCATTGGAGCATTTTACGTCACTCTTGCATCAGCGGCCTTTAAATAATAAAAAAAGAAAATGTTTGTCTTCACTCCATTCACTTCATTTGTCTTGAGTTATCAGGCAAGCAAGACGTAGGTAAAGTTTGTGACCAAACAGAAAGTTGGAGGGCGTGTGCAACCACGTGGTCAGGAGGTAAAGGTTCGCTGAGTGGGAGAAAGCTGTTTGATCATTGTTTAATGGCTGTGTGAAGAGGTGTGTTCGTGAAGTTGGTGGCCAGAGAAATCAGCAGCGGGCTGGAAGTTGCGTGCCTGCATTGTAACCACAATCTGCGGCGTCTCGCCTGCACTCAGCCACCTTAGCCGGGCTGCAGATGTACCGGAAAACCACTGCAGGAATAACAAGTCTAAGATGATGGATAAAAATCAAGTCTCTATCCACAAAAGTCAAGAATCAACATGAAAAATGTCAATGTTTGCGCAGAGAGAGGGGGGAAAAAAAGACATCTTAAAATATACATTTATTCAGAGGCTGTGCAAGATCAAACAGCAAAATTGATCTGCTCTTCCTTCAACCCTTGCTCCGCTCCCTCCCCTCAATTCCCCTTCTCACCAAGTATCGACTTTCTGCACGGGCCATCGCCATGACGACTCCAGCCTGGCCTGCTGTCACCTCTCCTCAGGCCAGAGCCCCGACTATTATGGGATAGGGTTCATTTGAACGCCTGCGGCAAAAATGTGTCTGGAGCTTGAGCACAGGGGCCCGTTTACACATGATCCCCCCCCCCCCCCCAACACACACACACACACACACACACACACACACACACACACACACACACACACACACACACACACACACACACACACACAATCATAAACTTCTCAACCGGGCCCTCTTGTCTTACAGAAGTGAGACACGGTTTCCCAGGGGCCCACTCAGACCGCAAACTATGGCCTAATCAAGACTATGAATGTGAGCCAAACTAATGCTACAATTCTCCTGCATCCTCTTGCATTGATCCAATGGCAAATCAGATCGTTCACTGTGTCCCATCAAATTTAATTAATCAGTCTGTTTTTAAATTGCTTCTCTGCTGACACCTCTAACAGTAGGAATGCCAGGGCTCGTCCAAAATGCTGGAGCAAACTAACAAGGTTTTGGAAAAGACTGAGACCAACCCAAACTGACAGCTTTGTTCACTTTGTTTTGTTTTTTTTTGTTTTTTTTTTTTTAAGTTTTCCTTAAAAAAGTTCTTATTTGAAGTTAACAATTTCTTGTTTATGGTCTTCTTTCATCCTCTGTTGATGAATCACTTCTTTACATACACTGTACAATACAATAAAATTGTCATTTTTAAAAAAAATATATATTCAAAAGAGTGTCTGTAGCTAACTGTAGAGTCTATCAAAAAGAAAAAAAAAACTATCATGGCTGTCATGGGAGCGCACTGTGAAGAGAATTTCATCATGATGTAATGGCCGACATGAAAAAGGGAAAGCAAAACATGTCTCAATATTCTATACAGGCCCGTAATTATTGCTTTCTAACAGATCAGCCCTCTGGGCTTCTGTTCTGAGAAACATAAAAAAGACCAAAAAACACAAACACTAACCAAAGCTTAGTAATGCAACAACACATCATCAGTAGGATAAAACTAACCTGTCTCTCTGTGGTCTGAACCCGGCTTACATTCCCTATTAGTGGATGAACAATCCGAGGTCTGGTGAATTCTGCTTCACAGTCAAGGGAATAGCAGGACTCCGAAAACATTCAATACTTTTCTTTTAAAGTTCCAATCTAAAAAATTGTTTTATCAACTCAAAACAAATAAATTCTAAACTATTAAAATTGTAGTAAAACAAGCCAAAATGCAATAATCTGTCTTTTAGTAACTTTCTTTCATTGCTTTTTGCCACAAACTGCTGATTGGAGTCATTTCTATGAAGCACTGTGAGCAGGTGGCACAGAGGTTACTCAAAGATACAGAATTATCCAGTAAGTTAATCACTGCTTCAAATAGGCATTTTGTCAATGATATTTTTTTTTCTGTTGCAGTTTGACTAAAATTGACTCATTTTTAGATATCAAAGTCAAAGTCAAAGTCTCCTAGAGTCAAGGTCTCTTAGAGGAAAACAATTTTTCAAGGCTACTTTAACACTACTGACAGGAGTTTTGACCATGCAAATTAGCACCAGAAAAAAGAAAAAAAACAAGTTATTTGTAATTTAAATTTGATGTATTGAAAATCACTTTAAAAGGAGTAAAGTTTGCAATTGTTGGTGACTTTTTTTAGTGGCTAATTCTTACCCATTTGGCATGTTAATGTGCAATAGTGTGAGAATCAGTTCATGTTTCATACAGTGTCTGAATTCTATTTTTGGAGCAATTGAGTTTGAAAGAAAGCTTCATTCGTGCACTTTAAGCTCCAGTAGTGGAGCAGGACAGCTCCATGATTACATTATGTTATCCTGCAGTTTATAATAATTTAGACTCGAAAGAATTTCCAAAGTACCAAAAGTACAGAAGTGCTGTTGTCAATGGTTAAATACTGAGTTTTGTCCAGTGGTGCAGATGTGGATGCAGGAGTTTCTGTGGAGGCAGATCTCAAATTGGTCAGTGAGCAGGATCAATACCAGCAGGAAGAGATAGAGAGAATGATGGGCAACCCGGGAAACTTCTCTGAAGTAAATTACATTAGAAACTCAGACACTGATTCATGATAAAAGGAGAAAAAAAGTAGAGAGGGGAGATAAAAACTGCTGGAAGGAGTTTTTCGAGGGAAAGTGTACTCTTAAATTTATGGAAAATGAGCATCAGACACGTCAACTTATTTTTGTATAAAGTTGTTTTTCGATCACGGATTCAGTCGTTTCATAAAATGTGGTAATGCCACAAGACGACTAAATATGCCAAAAAAAATAAATAAATCATCAGCATGATTGCTCAAAAATACATTTAGTACTGGAAACAACTGTGGGTAAGTTATTCATATTAATAAATGATAGTTGATATTCTGAATTGAAGCCAAAAAAAAGTTAGTGACCAAATTGTAAGGTAACGAGTTATAGTATAATGTAGCACAAAATAGGAAAAGAATGATGTTTGTACTGAGGAAAATTACTGATGGAAATGCTCTGAATGACGTGTGCTAAAGCCAGTTAAAGTGGTTCAAAGGCCATATTACAAAAAAAGCAGATCAGTATATTTGCTCTAATTCTTTGACCTGAAGCTTCTCTTCTGGGCCAGAGCTTCCCAACATTGCAATTCTTCTTTTAAAGCATCCTGCTGGAAATCCTCCTCTGTAGTCCGCTCATGAATGCAATCTGGCCTTAGCCTCTTTCGATATGACAGTGAAGATGTAGGTGACCAGTGGGTGGCCCCCGTGAGAGCCAGCCCCGAGGTCAGCCGGTCACTGTCCCTACGAGGCAGCCCTGCCGCGGGTCACCTGCTGCCCACTTTCCCCTCGTTATTTATCTCTCCGTGACAGTTCATTCCTCTTCCTGTCAAAGCCCCTCCTTCTCCATCTCCCCATTTTCTCATCTCCTCTGCTGAGTTTGGCACCGGCCCTCCAATCCTTTGGCCAATACTGGCTGCCCAGGCCAAGGCGCGCTGAGCCGACCCCTTTGCATCGCCCCCGTCCGGGTCCTATGACACGCAGGTTCAGGGGCCTTTCTAACAATGAAGCCTGGGAGTGGAAGTCCACAGTGTGTGAGGTGCTCCGGCCGGCTGGCAGGGCTCCTCTCAGTGGTCCACCAGAGGGGTAATTACTTCCCCGCATTGGGCTTGGAACTGGACTTCTTGCCCCCTCCAATCTCCAAGGACTGTCCGGGATGCGGCACTGCCTTTCATTAGGAGAGCAGCTTTCGGGGGGAGAGCCTCAAAAACAGAAAAAAGTGAAGGCCCTCCTTTGCCTGGTGATAAATTGGTTTGCCTCACAGAAGGAGGGGGGGCAGAGAATGACACTCAGAGGACATAAAAAAGATGGGAAAGTCACAAATACAGTGCAGCAGAGGAGGGATTTCGCAGATAAAAATATCTTAAGCGGACGGTACGGAAGGAAAGCGATACAAGGGCTGCTTTTGTAGCCGTGTAGGTCCGTTCTGGGCATACTAACAGAGCAGCGCACATCAAGGACAGAGCCCAAGTGGTGGGTTTTAACATCAGTGCAGCACATGATATAATTGCTCTCATCTTGGCTCAGTCACTTAAACGCAGTGATTTCAAAGCCAGTAACAGGTTTCTGCACCTTCCCGTACCTCCCAGTGATCACAGCCCCTGTACAGTGACATGGCGAGGAGAAAAACGAGTGAAGTGAACGTGTAATTAGCAAGTGGTTTTATATAAGTGCTCTTTGATTTATAATTCAGCATAGTGAGCGCCCCTGCTACCCAGGGCTAGTGCTCCTCTGAATTAGCCCTGCGACTGGGAGAGGCAGCAGCAAGAGGGAGGAAGAGCCTGATTAATTTGTGCTCTGTGTAAGGTGGGTTGAGAAAGAGACGTGAGGCCCATACCTGGACCTGGCAGGCATCAGATCTTAAAACATACCATCGAGGGGTTTGAGGGTATATAGGCATCTGGCTCTCTCACTCTGATTAGTTGAAATGACGATCACAGTTGTTCATGACTTTGCAAGTGAACTTAAGACAGAGAAGTTTGATGTGATGAAAGCTGATCATTTGTGAAGTGAATCTAACTCGCTGAAATGCAAGGTAGGATGAGGTTTATTTACGGGTTCAACTCATACGCGTAAATATGTTACTGTTCTCAAATGAAACTTGTGTATAAAGTTATTTTCCATGGGAATTGGGCAACATTATTCCCACTCGAACTGCATCTTTGATAAGGGAGGCTTTTCTGTCAGCAGTGGCCTCATTTTTCCTCTGCTCAGCTTGGTACATACTGGATTCTCTTTGGTTCCCCATGGGTCCAATGATCCCTAGATCATCTATATTCTGATGCCCTTATAAAGCTAATGTGCTGATTTTACGTTTTCAACCTGCCATGATCCCCCCCAATCCCCTCTGTTCCCTGCGGTTCCTCTTTCACACTCAAGTGAGGATCCGCCGCCGCTTTGATCACAGTCCCCCGTTAAAGGTTTAAAACGTCTCAATTCCTGACGATTGTTGGGGCCTCTGTGGTTTACTTTAAGCATTTCCCTATGCCCCCTGTCCAAATTCACCACTCCTAAATGAGGTACCCTCTCTCCCTACTTCCCATCCCAGCGCTGCTTTCAAGTTCCCCCGATTGGGTGCCGCAGCTGTAAGCCCTAGATTTTGTCTCCTCCATCTTTGTCAAGCCCATTTGCCAAATACAAAAAAGACCCAATAAGCTAGGTCTTCATTGCTGCTCTCCAAAGTAATCCCCAGATCTCCCACTCTCTCGAAAATCAATGCAAAGGTTGAGATGAGGTGAAACTCCCTTCTTAACTCATCGGGCTGGGAAGTGATAGAGTCTTATGATCACTTTTTTTGTAATCGTCGTGGCTCTGTGATGAAACTAATTGTCCTATTTCATGTAGCCTTGCGGCCTCATAAAACTGTCCTTTACTGCCACGTTTAGTGAAACTGAGGAGCGGAAGATGTCTGTGTTACTGTAAAGAATGATGCATTTTAAAGTAACATGTTTACGTCATGCCACTGGTTTTGGCAGAGAAAAACTGGTGAAAATTACATAATATTAAGGTACAAAATGGTTGCTTTAATTGAAGTTTCTGAGAGCTTGTTGTCCGTTACTTTCATTACAGAAGAAAGCGTTTGGAAAGTTGCCGTCTCTCTGGGTCTCGCTCAGTGCAGCAGTCGACATGTGGCAACAGCCACAATGTTGTTTGTACACCACTATTTGACTTCCAACTAACTGATGTAACTTCAGTTGAACTCAGTGAACACAGAGCTCACAGCTCAGCTAATGTTCTGAAGCACAATATTATGCTCCACTAAATCAAGGAGACAAAAGGTTCTTATAGGGGTTATTTTATAACTTATTTGATAAGTAGTAAATCCGCTTCACCACCTTAAAAATAAGTAACTAGTAATTTTCCAACAATGATCATACTTTATGTTTTAGCTCTACCGCTCCATGGCCATAGTTGTTTTGCACATCCAAAAACAACAATGACCACCTCCAGAGTGGCATCGCTCACAGTCCATATTCTCTTGGAATTTGGAAGTTTTATAGTGAAGACTACAAAATATTCAGTGTTTCTGCTGTTTCTGCATAAATGGACATCATTTAAAAAAAATTGCTGTGTAAATGACAAACTTTTTGAAGTAAAAGCGATACATTTTCTCTTGAAACATTGTCATGTAAATGGGCCCTAAAAACTGTTTTGAATCTAGTGAGCAATTTCCAGCCTCATTGACTAGATTTGAATATTTACGATTTCTTTCGTTTTTTTGGTTCCAAGAGAAAATATACTGCCTTTTCCAATATTTATCTGTTTTGTCTTAAAACAGTTTCTTACAGGAGAAGAAACAAAGTCAGGTTATGAAAGGATAATGGCTGGATATAAACAGTTTGATGGAAAATTACTGAGGCTGGATTTTGTAAAATAAATATAAACAATAGTGCTGTTGCGGAGCCAGAGTGGGGGCAAGGGGACGGTCGCCCCAGGGCCCACAAGGTCATAGGGCCCCGTTTCATTTGATGTGTTCACATTTACTCATAAACAAATTATTATAATAAAATGTGCAGTGTGTGCGAGAAGGTATACGCATATGATTGCGGGCTCCAATTTGCCAATTCTTACATTACGACTGTCCATGAATGCATCAGAGCTGTAAGCCAGCGCTGATTTGCTGTGCGGCATGAACAACTTTTTTCTTTGCACTTGATCTGAACTCTTTGGAGGGAAGTTAAACAGTATGCTAAACACTATGCTAGCCGCTAGCGGTACTACCCAAAACCTAACATCGGAGCCATTGGTGAGTCAGTGAAACCTTCAAAATTATTATCTTTATCAGAATGCTGTGGTCTTAAACACCTGCCTATTTGAATGTGCTTTGTGTTGCTCTCAACTATAAGAGACCGCTGAGTCTATTTTTTTTTCTAATATACGTGAATTCCAAAAGATATAGATAGCTGTGTCTATATCTATCTGAATAGATTGTGTAATTTTAGACCAGCTGTGTTGATTTTATATTTAAACTGTATCAAAGATGGTACAGATTGAGACAGTGAGTTTTTATCTGAATTTTCAGCACCATGGACAGCGGACGCTTTAAGCTTGACAGCTGTCAGGCTGCATTTGCGTGTGTGTGTGTGTGTGTGTGTGTGTGTGTGTGTGTGTGTGTGTGGGTGCTTGCGTGCGTATGTGTATTTGTTCTTCAGAACAAGTTTGTGAACTGGTTTGTGACTTTATTCTGCTTTCTGAAGTATATAGGTTTGCTTGGCTCAATAAAAGTGAGCATTAGTGTGTTGTTTGATGGTAGGATGAGGGATTGTCTGAATGGTAAAATTACTATCATAAGGGCCCATCGAGAAAGCTCCGTCCCTCTGTACTGAGACCCACGCTCCGCCTCTGCAACAGTGTTAAAACAGCTAAAATCTGTCAGGATTATTTTCATCTGGCTATTGAAGTAAAATGGTATGTCTTTTAAAAATTGATTTTATTGTTTCACTTGAATAGCAACCAGTCACCTTCACTTAAACCTATAGTCACTTATTTTGATTGCAATAATACAAATACTTTCACATCCAAATGATATTTCACAACAGTACAGTATTTATGTGGAACCCTGTTTTGGGCCATTCAGGATAATTAATCTAAAATAGTTACAACACTTTTAGCTTTTGGTGAACAGTTTTGTATCGTTGTCAGTCTATTCTTTAAGGCTGAGTCTGATTTAGCAAAGCTTATTTCAATTTTTTTCTCCCAGTGAGGTTAATTGCTGCCTGAATTAGATTGTGAAAACATTTGGAAGTGGCCAAAGGAGCAAAGTTGGCAGATCACTGAAAAAAAAAAAAATATAGAAGATGTTATTTTTCTCTTAAGTCGACACACAGTCACCTGATCCTTTGTTGACGCAGTTGTTAAAAGAGAAATTTTTCTTTCAATCCAAATAAAACAGTTACTTTTGAATATTACCTCAGACATGACAG
This sequence comes from Salarias fasciatus, assembly GCF_902148845.1. NCBI lineage: Eukaryota > Metazoa > Chordata > Actinopteri > Blenniiformes > Blenniidae > Salarias > Salarias fasciatus. Next base: position 20,266,201 of record NC_043750.1, on the reverse strand, counting down.
ACAGTTGTGGTTAAACCAGTACTAGCTGCAGCTGCTGCATCCATGAGGTCTAGCTGAAAAAGAGGGCCGGTGCTGGGACAGCAGTAATCCTGCCAGCCAGTCTTGGCTGATGTCAGCCTGACGGAGGCTCCAAACCAGTGGGGTGGGATGTTCCGCTACAACCCTCTGCCCTATGGTCTACCATTATAATTAATATGTTGTTGTATCAAAGTTGAAGCGTTTGCCTCCAAAATGTCCTGTGCCCAGCCCCCTTATTAAAGACCTGACCTCCAAGCAGCTGAAGGTTGCTCTGCAAACTTGGCACACCCCCGAGTGAAAACATCTGCTTTCCTCACAGGCAGGACCGCCATGGACCCCATGTCTCAGCTGGTTCCTGCAGCCCAGCGAGAGAGCCCTTCCCCTGTCCTCGTGCACTGACCCCCACATTTATAACCCCACCCCCACCGCAGCCCCTGCCGCCGCCGAGACCCTCCTTAAGCCCTGGGCTTCGGCCTGGACCTCTCCATCACCCTGCTCCCTGCCCTGTCCAGGTTGTAGCGCCGTGCCAGTGTGGTCACTTTACTGCTGAGAGGACCGCTCCTGTCTTGTTATCCCCACATCGCAGCCTGTCGAGGAGAAAGGGAGGGAACGGAGGGGTGAGAGGAAGGGGGGAGCCACGGAGGGAGAGGGGGAGAAGGCATCTGCGCTGCTCCCACAAAGCGGCGACTGTTGGAACGCTGACAGAAGCATCTGTCATCCCCTGCCTTCACACACTCACCTGCTGTCCGAGGGCCTGACTCTTTCTATCTTCCTCCTTTTGCTTCCTCCCACTTTTTTCCCTTCCCTCCAGGATCTCTGAGTTTTCTTGGTGATTATGCGAAGCTCTTGGACGCCTCCTTTAGAAACCCACTCGTGGAACGCCCACCTCTCCTCACTTTTATTAAATCAGAGCCCTCGCTGAGAGCGCAAACATGAGGACGTCTAATAAGTAAATGACTTATTTAGTTAATTTACTTTTTATTTAACAAATACCCCGCGTTGCTTATAGGATTATTGTTTGCTAATATAATTATGTAAACGCTCAGGATATATATCCCACGTCCATGCCAAATTATTCAGTATTTATTCAAAAATATTTCTTTGATCTTAATGAATGTATTGACCTGTCTCGTGACTACACTTTATCATTCGCCAGTGGCAACGCTGTCCGCTCCCTAACAGGCTGAAGGGTTGCCAGCAATGAGGGGAAAGATGCCAATCCATGTGTATGACACACACGCACGCACACACACACACACACACACACACACACACACACACACACACACACACACACACACACACACACACACACACACACACTCATGCACACAAGCTCAAGGGCACCATCACTCATTTAAGTCCAAAGAAGGTGCCCTTCAGATGATGCCCAGAGGAGGGTGTAAAAACCAAAAATCAATGATTTCAACAAACTTCGAAGGAGAGAAACCTTTGTAATATGTTAACATTATTCATATTTGCAAGACATACAAGATGGGGTTACTTACAGTAAGTTGTCTTTTTTGAAACAAAGAGTTTTTGGCTAGATTTTCTTTCTTTTTTTAAATTCCAGTGGAGGCTTTAAAGAGAAAAGTTGCACTGATTGTAAAGCCTTTTAGGCAAATTTGTTGATTTGGGGCTATGTAAATTAAACTGACTTCACTTGACTTTTAGGCTGCTTCTTTTTGTTTGTTAATATTACTTTTTTTGACACAATATGCATCAACATGTAAACCATACAAAAATCAATATGAACAAAACTCAATTGTACACACACACGGGACATATATCAGAACATATAAAATCAACGTGTGAGTTAAAAATTAAGCACATTATTAAAACAAGAACAAAAAGAAATTTTGACTCATTTGGCTCATTTGCACAAGTCAGAGAGTTTCTTTCAATTCAAGTGTTTTTGTGTTGCGTTTGCATGTTCTTCCTGTGTGTCGGATTTCTCTGGGTCATCTACTTTCCTCACACACTACAAAAATATATGTATAGTTAAATGTATAATTATTTTGTACCAGATAATCATGGTTTTGTGAGTGATTGCTGATCTCTCTAAGTTTGCTCTGTGATGAACTGGTGGTGGATGTTTTTCATATAATGGACTGATAAATACAAAGTGTTGTGGTCCAGTCCATTGCCAAGCAATGATAAAACAGTAAGAAAAGCAAACAAACAAAAAAACCCAGCCTAACAGCATCACTTCTGGCAAAAAATGTTGAGATTTACAGTAAAAGGGTTGCAAGGATGCAAAACAACATGAAACAACTCTGTACTATGAGAGCACCTTTGCACTTAGTTTTTGCAGGTTTTATTATGTTGATGGGATGGATTATGTGGATGTTTTTCCATAAATAAAAATTTCTTCTAATTAAATTCAAAGAACCACTTTTTTCTGTTTAGGTAGCAAAGAATCTGTCTCTGGTTGCTCCTTTCGATATTTACACAGTAAATGTGTTTTATCATTAATTTGACGAGAAAATGCATTTTGAAAAATTTATTTGTGCTACATAGTTCTCTATTCCTGCAAAATATGTGTAGGCCGTAGCTACAAGAACTTGCATGATGTTGATTTACTCTCTCCTGTTTTTGTAAAAAATGTGATTATATATTCAACTCTAGAACAAAGTCAACTAGACTTGTTGAGTTTTAATTTTAACCTGAAAATAAAACTATTGAGTCTTTTTAGAAGAGAAGTTGAACAAAACTTAAATGAGACGCTTTCATGATACACTTAGATGAATCCTGTTGGTTCACTGAAATGAATGTGGATTCTATAAATCTGTTTTAAATTGTTTTGATGACATCGACTGCACCTCATCTTTTGCTGCTCTATTTACCCAGCCGACTGCTACAATACTTAGTATTATCATTACTATTAATAATGATGATGATAATAATAATAATAATAATAATAATAATAATATCATTATTATTATTATTTAATCACAAGGATCGCCCAGCTTTCAAATTGTTAGTCACATTGCGGTTTGCCAAAACACTTCCAATGCTGTAATGCAAATTAGAATAGAATAGAATAGAATAGAATAGAATAGAATAGAATAGAATAGAATAGAATAGAATAAGCAGTGATGGCCCCAAGGTTAAAGAAGCGTCTTGTTGTCTGTCTTGTCAATGTCTTGTTAACTTAAAATGTAATGGTTCAGATGCCTCTGTGAATGTATCACTGTTGTCACACAATGAGCAGGGCTCTTTACCAGCAGCTGCTCATGTTCAGTTAAATTTCCCCCGGTTGAGGATTTAAACTCCAAGGATTCTGAATCTCCATTCAGCTGGCAGCAGGGAGAACATGTTTTGCCTGGGGGAGTCCGTTAAGAAAAGCCAACCAACTTGCTCCTGTGTGAATGTGTGAAGTGCTGCTGCTGTGGCCACCTGCTGCAGGTCCTTCCTGTTCTCTGCTGTACAGCTGGCCAACCACATTATCTCAGTAAAAATGAATATCTGTCATTATTAGATAATTTGCCTGTCTTTCTATCTTGAAACATCTTGTATAAAAAAATTCCAAACACAGAGATATTCACTTCTCCATTTGCTCAAACAAAAATCGTCTCATGTTTTAATCTTTGGGAAGCTGAAGTCATCTGGTAAATCTTCCCACCAAGGCCTGAAATTCCATGACCCTGAAGGTGGTGAGAGTGAAGTAAAAATCTCCAGTGTATTTTTGTTCGGCCTACCTGCATACAATCCTTATATTGGTGTGATACACTTTCATTTTGTAATTTCAAATAGTTTAAAATACTGACTGAAATACTTAGCAAGGCTTTTGCTTGCTTCATCCAAAGACCTTGGGTTCAGACACACTCCTGTCTCTCAAAGATTGATAATTATGGTTTCAAACATGCACAAAACATGCTTGTGGTCAGTGAAGGTGGAACCATGTCACATTTCCTGAGGTCCCAAATAGAGTTAATGGCCAAGCAGACAGGAACAGCTGGGCAATTTATTGATGGATAGTGCAAGGTGGCAGAGGGGGTCCAGGTGTTGCGACAGATTGAGTCAGGAACAAGTACACAATGACAAGAGGACTAGACTGGTTCATGTAGCAGAGGGGCTAATGGACAAATGGGAGCAGGTGTGCTGGCAGGTGTAGCATCAGCTGATAATGACTGATGGGAAGGTCTGGGGGCATCTAGTGGCTGCATGAAGACTAGCATGTCTGGACAGCTCAAAGAAATGTATTGCTCACTGAGTTTCCTGACATACAATACGCATTTGTGTGTATTGTTTATTCAGCCCAGGAGTTATAACACAGACTTCAGAGATCATCTTGTTAAAACTACAGGAACGCCATTCATCTTCAAAAAAAATAAAAAAATAAAAAAATAAATGGCAGTTACAATGGGAGTAAAGTAAATTACCACCTGCATTAAATCCAGCTGCTCCCTTTCTGGGTTATCTCATTGTCATGGTGGCCAGAGGACAGCGCCAAAGTATGGAGGTGATTTTGAATGCCACTGGTCATATATAAAGTAGCTCCTCTCAGCATGACCAAGGACGCAACAAAGAAGAGAGGCAGGTTAACAAATGAGTTGGGAAGGATAGCAGGACTTTGTGGCCCTTGGAGACAGAGTGTGCTGGGATGTTCTGCCAACACCTCGTCTGCCAGGGTGAAGGATACACATTCATATCCACACACACACTGTCATCCCTCCATAGCTCCATCCTCCGCTGCAGACATGTGTCTAAGCTGGAACCCCACTAAGCTGGCCGGGGTCCAACACCGAGGTCTCTCACCCCGCAGGCTGCATAGGGGGCCGGTAGATCCTGTGAGCTATTCCTGGGCATGGACCCGGGTTCCACCTCGCCTCCTTTTGTCTCATCCACCGCGCTCTGGCCCATCCCGGCCTCCTCTTTTCCCTTATCCCCCTCACAGGGACACTGTGACTGCAGTGCCTGTCCTTCAGCTATCAGCATCTTCTGTTGTCTTTTTCACACACAGGCTCTTGGATTTATGTGTGCCCACAAATATTGAGGTCACCTTGGTAATGTTGATAAATTATAGTCCTAAAGTTAATTTTTTGTCAACCTACATACAAGTGAGAAATTCACAGAATGTTTTGAATTGGGATGGAAGATGCAAAAATGAAAAGGAAAACAGATTATGTTATGAAGTGAGTTAGGGTACTTTAAAATACAGCCAAGCTTTCTTTTGTAGCCAGTGTGAATATCTAGAAGGCTTCACAGCTGTCTAGTGGTCAGCACCCTCACCTTAAAGCCCCAGTTTGAGTTCAAGCTGGGCCTCTTACTCTTTCCATGAGGAGTTTTCAATGCTTTCCTTGTGTATGAATTGATTTTTTTAGGGGTACAACAGTTTTCTTCCACAGTCCAAAAACATGCAGTTGACAGTATTTGGTAACCCTAAAATGGCCAAAGGTGTTTGCATGACCTTCAGTTAGATACTGTCGCGGAGCCAGAGTGGGGGCAAGGGGGCGGTCGCCCCAGGGCCCACAAGGTCATAGGGCCCCGTTTCATGTAATGTGTTAATAAAACGTAAATAAATTATAATGAAATGTGCAGTGTTTGCAAGAAGGTACACGCATATGATTGTGGGCTCCAATTTGCCAATTCTTACATTACGACTGTCCATGAATGCATCAGAGCTGTAAGCCAGCGCTGATTTGCTGTGCGGCATGAACGACTTTTTTCTTTGCACTTGAGCTGAACTCTTTGGAGGGAAGTTAAACAGTATGCTAAACACTATGCTAGCTGCTAGTGGTACTACCCAAAACCTAACATCGGAGCCATGGGTGAGTCAGTGAAACCTTCAAAAATAACATCTTTATCAGAATGCTGTGGCCTTAAACACCTGCCTATTTGAATGTGCCTTGTGTTGCCCTCAACTATAAGAGTCCACCGAGTCTATTTTTTTTCTAATATACATGAATTCCAAAAGGTATAGGATAGCTGTGTCTATATCTATCTGAATACATTGTGTAATTTTAGACCAGCTGTGTTCATTTTATATTTAAGCTGTATCAAAGATGGTACAGATTTAGCCCGTGAGTTTTTATCTGAGTTTTCAGCACCATGGACAGCGGACGCTCTGAGAGTGACACCTGTCATTCTGCATGTGTGTGTGTGTGTGTGTGTGTGTGTGCATGCGTATGTGTATTTGTTCTTCAGAACAAGTTTGTGAACTGGTTTGTGACTTTATTCTGCTTTCTGAGGCATATAGGTTTGCTTGGCTCAATAAAAAGTGAGTATTAGTGTGTTGTTTGATGGTGGCATGAGGTATTGTTTGAATAGTAAATTTACTATCATAAAGGCCCCCACCCTCCGCCTCTGGTTAGATATGTTCAATACAGTGGTGGTCTGGTTTGATGTGCTCGGCCATCCTAACCACCAGCTAAAGGTCTTTCCTGTCCTCTGCTGGCAGCTAGAGAACCACACTGTATCAGCAGAAATGACAACTAAACTACTGTAACCCCCAATTGATTTGCTACTATACTTTCTCAATGGATTATTTATTTGGACACTTAACAAATGAAAAAAAAAATTTCAAGGGCAAATTTTGAGGAGTAAATCAGTAGATCATAAAATGCCAGTTTTGCCAATAGTGTTCACAAATGTCAGTATTATTGTTGAGAATTTTGTAGCTGATATATATCTATAGTTTTTTTCAATATCTACATATAAGTGAGAACTATACAATTGCAGTGCTTTGAGTTGTGATTAGAATTGTAAAAACTGCAAACATTCTCTGGTTCTCACTTGAGAAATGTCTATTTTCTATAACAGTATGCTGAATGATAATGTGGCACTTCACATTGTTGGAAAGCTTTAAATTGAAATGCTTCAGTTTGACTTTTGTTTCTTGAAAGTTCTTACATGTCGTTAGCCTCATAGCATAATTGCCTAAGTCATTTTGTGGCCAAACTGTGATATCTGCCTAACTTTACTCTCCTTTCACTGCTGCATCATCCTGTCTTATTGCCTATGTCCTCAGCCTATCAGAACGTTTGTTTGTTTGTTAGAGTCCAAAATCACTATCTGCCTTAGTCATCTCTTTGACTTAGGCATTTTTGACGCAACACACAAACATGGCTTAACACATGAGAAAGAGAGCTCTGCTGAGCACAAGTGAAGCATTGAGTCTTTTCTTTGATTCATCTGGTAAGCTAGTTCATATTTCTTGAACTTTGTGGACACTAAATGTACTTTCACTTAATCAAAGGGATTAGGTGTCTAAACATGTCTAAACTTTTAATCACATTTCTGTGACAAGGTATGATGTAGTGTAAGCTAGCTAACACTAGCAAAGGTGGTCTCGCTTCTGGTCAGAACAAATCTCTATAATCTGATTTTATAACTGTGTTATAACAACACAAAGGTCATAATTTCAACCAAAACATTTTATAATTTAGTGTAAAACACTTTTTCGTTTTATTTTGTTTAAATAGAGGTTCCTGACAAGGTCAAAAAGCCTTGATGTAATAAACAAAGGGATGTGGTTATTTTATGCATTTAAAGGCCAACTCCGGTTTTTCTGACACCTGCACCTTATTTATAGGTGTGTGTCATGGTCATAAACTCACTCAGACAAACATCATGCAGCTCGGACTCCTTCAGAAGTTATTTAGATTCAACCGATTTAGCCACGGCAAGGGAGCTTCAGTGCAGGACATAATCTCTGCAAAATCGCTCATTTCGGCAATATTTTTTCATCCATCGCCAGTGTTATCATAAAGTCAGCTCGTCTACCGTCTTCAGGTGGGTCAGCTGACAGTTTTCGCTAACTTAGCCACAATTAGCTCGGATGGGAACGTTGGAGCTCCTCTCCCCAGCAGAGCAGCAGAGTCAGCCTCGGCTGACACAGCACCTGGGTGCCTGACTTCCAGGGGCCGAGTTGGGGCCGATTGGGTAAACAGCCCGGAGCTGCTCCACGGAGGCGATGGGAGAGTTCCAGCAGCCGCGGCCTGCTTCACGCGCCTCCGTGGTTATGCGGCAGGTCCCCGCGCGCTCCGCGGCCGGCACGAAGCGCATCTCCGCCCGGGAGCGGAGATCCGGAGCTCTCCTGTCAGCGGGACGTTAGACCGTCGAGAGACAGGTTAGTTTTACCCTACTGATGATGTGTTGTTGCAATAGTAATCCTATTGCTATTGTTACTATTGCAACAACACATCATAGGGTAAAACTAACCTGTCTCAAAATGGTCTAACCAGCTCACGTTCCCTATTAGTGGAGAACAATCCAATGCTTGGTGAATTCTGCTTAACAATGATAGGAAGAGCCGACATCGAAGGATCAAAAAGCGACGTCGTTATGAACACTTGGCCGCCACAAGCCAGTTATCCCTGTAGGAACTTTTCTGACAACTTGGTTAAGGTTAGACAAATAACACAACTTGGTTATGTTTACAAAAATAAAAAGAGAGACAGATAGGATATTATATGTCAAACGAAAGATTTATGGCCCCCCAATAAACCCCTCCCCTTGCCATTTGTCCACCATTTGTCCAGCGTATGTCCAGTGCGCATTTGTCCCCCCCCCCCCCCCCCCAAACTTCCTTCCGTCTGAGGTCTTTTGAAGTTTTTACGACGGGTTAGGTGTTGACACATCTGAAGGGATGAGAAGGAGTCAGACAGTCGGTTAGAGGGGGTGAATTTATATTGTACCCGGAGATGGCGGAGAAACGTGTTATGAAGAGGTTATATTACAAGCCGAGTCATCCTGGTAGTTTCGGCAGGGTAGAAAGAAAGAAAGTCAGGGTGGAAGATGTGAAAGACTTTTTATCATCTCAAGACTCCGATACTCTGCATAAACCGGCTAGGATACATTTTCCAAGGAACAGAGTTTTTGTTACAAGACATCTCAAACAGTTTCAGGCAGACCTTTGCGATAGGAAGACGGGCTCACCTTTGAGCGTGGTTGAAAGATTTAACCGAACGCTAAAGACTAGAATTTCACTGCTAAGAACACTAGACGATACGTGGAAGTCCTACCAGACTTAGTAAAAAGCTATAATAACACTCACCACAGTAGTATAAAAATGCGCCCGGCTGATGTGCTGAAGGGCCTTCAAGTGTTTCACAATTTGTACGGTACACCTACACCACGAGACAAGAGAAAACAAAAATTTAAGGCAGGATTTAAGGTCGGCGATGTCAGAATATCCAAGTTGCGAGGGGTCTTCAATAAAAAAATACGAACAGAGTTTCACGGATGAAGTATTTACGGTGTCAGAATGCATTCTGCGTACTCCGCGTGTATAAGATTATGACGGCGAAGTGATCGAAGGTTCATTCTGTGAGCCGGAGCTGCAGAAAGGGAAAAAAAAATAGACTCATTAACATTTAACTCATTAACATTTCTCAATCATACAATTTTCAAACAGTCTGTTAGATATTACATTTTACTACAAACAGATATGTCCGGGTGTCTGTAGCATTTTAGGTGGTTATATGACCTTTTTAAAGCTCTCCAGAGGTGAACCTAAAAAATATGATCTAAACAAGAAACTCAGGTTTCATCTTAACATGTAAAGCAAATAATCAAAAGTGTTACTATTTGTGACCTGAAGATAACCAAATCTGCTCCTAACTTGAAATTTTAAGTTACTGCTCTCAAAACTCTGAAACATGTCGTGTCCTTTGTGATAAGCATCGTGAAATTCTCTGATATTTCCCAGTTAACGTGATCAGTGGAAAACCTTCACATCCACCCAAGTTCTAATATATAGATCTGAAAATACAACTCAAAAGGAAGGAAGGGTTTTAAAAAAGTGTATAAAATACAAGAAAAGGTATAAATGAATAGTAAAATCATTCAAAGACAGAGTCTCATTCTAAATATTCAAAATAAAGCCACACAAACTTAATCAGGAAGCGTAGACACGCGCTTGAATAAAAACAGAATAACTGGTTGACAATTTTCACAAACTCAAATTCAATTTTCTGTATAAGAGACAATAATGATGTTGTCGATGTACGCCAAACAAAACCGAGTCAGCAGGTCATGTCAGCTTTGAAAGCTGCTGTCTCACAGCTGCAGCGTAGACGGTTGGACTGTCTGAAAAAAACAAACATTAATCTTGTAAAGCGATATTGGTGGTCACAGAAGGTGAAACTAAACAAATCCTATGTATTCCTGTGTACAGCAGAATACAAATACACAACTGTGTACCATTTCACTCTGGCTGCTACTGATACTAAGATAGCATTAACATCTGGTACAACCGGAGTTAAAGGAATGACGCTGACATTTATTTATTTTTCCTGTGCAAATCTGTACTTCTTTGTTCCTGGTTTCAAAAATGGGGTTTATCGGTGTGGTGTTTGGAGACAGACATGACACTCCTCGTTTCAGCAATGATTGAACCACTGGTCTGATCCCCATTTCTTTTTCCTTTGATAAGAGATACTGTTTAACTCAAACAGGATATTTCACATCGTTAATTGTTGCTTGATAAGGTTCCACAGCCAGCAATCCTACATGATTTGCAAATACAGATTTTCTTCCCCTTTCTAACAAATCCACAGAAACACTACCAAAGAACAAAATATGACAACCCCTTGTAAGAACAGCATTATATAAGAACAAAGAAAGAACAAAATAAAGTGCTTAGTTTAAGAAACAAATACAATCATCAGCTTTACATACCTTTTCCTGTAGCAATTTCTTTTCTGAACAGTCTCAACCAGGTGCACAAGAAACAGAATTTCAACTCAATATACATTTTCTCACTCTTTTTCTACTCTGACAGACAGTAATCACTCCGTACTGCAGTTTGCTCCACTGTTTTAGGTGGTGAAAAAGATTAGTTGTGCGTCAACTCTTGCCTGTATCTTGTTTAAAGCACTCCCTACATATAACGTGACTCTGTTGCCCGTCTGATACTTTAAAACTGAACCATCTCTGAATTACTGAGCCACTGTTTTTCTGTTTTACTGAATGGGGTTTTTATTGGGGTGTTGTTTGGAGACACACAATGACTCCCTGTTTCAACAGTGTTTGAACCACTGGTCTGATCACCATTTCTTTTTCCATTTGATCAGGGATACTGTTTTAACAAACAGGATATTTTGCATAGTTAATTGTTGCTTGATAAGGTTCCATATCCAGCAGTCCTACATGATCTGCGTGCTGTGTCCACAATCTAGATGGAACAGACGCTCAAACTGACGGAGGTTGTAACAACACATCCAGCTGAATGAACTTCTGCTTTCATTGTATTTTGCAGGATTTTAATGAACAAAAATGCAAAGTGTCCTCATCATACGACCAAACAATAACATTTTAGTTGCTATCTTCATCATCTGGTTGTCTATGAAGAAACTGGTAACAAATGTCAAGCATTTTAATCCCCGTACTGTCCCAGTGATCACTTGTAACTGCACTTTGAAGTTTTTACGATGGGTTAGGTGTTGAGGAGATGAGTAGGAGCAAGACAGACGGATAGAGGGGGTGAATTTATATTGTACTCACAGATGGCAGAAAAGCGTGCCATGAAGAAAGTTAGGGTGGAAGATGTGAAAGATTTTTTTATCATCTCAAGACACCTATACTCTGCATAAACCAACTAGGGTACATTTTCCAAGGAATAGAGTTTTTGTTACAAGACCTCTCAAACAGTTTCAGGCAGACCTTAGCGATAGGAAGACGGGCTCACCTTTCCTCCTCTCCTCTCTTTCATCCTCTGGTTGTCTATGAAGAAACTGGTAACAAATGTCAAGCATTTTAGCTACTGTCCCAATGATCATTTGTAACTGCACCGATGAATGGTTCAATGTTTCCGTGCACATCTTTTAATAATAACATCAGTCCCTCTGGAGAGAGACAAAGAGTATTTGTGGACTCTGTCCGAGAATGGTTTATCTACTGGTCTGCTTGATAGGACGCTAATATTCCCTCTATTGGGAACAGTCAAGTCACCACATCAACATTTAGCAAAACAGAGGCTGCTTTCTGCCAAACAGTGAAATACTGTCCTACCGTCTGATGTATGTTTGGAATGTTTTACTGTTACTCACTCTGGAGCACAAATTCTATATAATCTTAATTTTGATAGCATATCTTTTTCCTAAAAATGAAAACATTTCTAAATCACAAACACATGTTGAAATTTCCAGCCATCTCTCTCAACCGGTAACAGTTTTGACAGCGGTTCTCTTGGTGGGACACCAGAAATGCTGACAGTTTGAACAGTGTCATTACTTCATGGACAGTATATCTCCTGTTGATGAATACAAGAGAGAAATGCACCTACATTTCCGAGAAACTTTTTTGGTTTCCCTTTAATGTTTAAACAAATCTTTGGTATTTTCTACCGGTGTATTTGAAACTTGTGCCTGAATAACCATCATTATTATTATTATTTGATCACTGTCAGCGTACCAGTTCTGTCGGCCGCTTCATTGTGTAGAAGTTTTTCTCCACAGAAAGGAAACTGCTCTCTGTTCTGGTGTAATGTTTGTCTTTGGTACTTGTTGAGTTTTGGCCTTGATTCAACACTTGTGGCACTCCGGTGGGTCTAGCTACTTTAGCTTCATCTCTTTTTTTTTTTCCTTTGCTCACAGTCTCTGATCATTAAGGTTTCTTCCCCCTTGCCAGTGTTTGATCATTAGTATTATTATAATAACATCGGCCCCTAAATCGTCGTTGATTTGGTCTCATCCTGTCTCGTCCTCATCCTCTGAAGCCTGGTTGTGTTGATACAAACGGTCTATACTCTCCCAGAGTTGTGTATTGTACAGCATGAATGTTAGATTTTTTTTTTTGCAAACAATCCAGTTGCATATATTCTCGAGTCCTTTTTTAGTAATTCCACAGGACTCAATGAAAACACGTCAGGGGTTGCTAATTCTTTAAAGTATCAGCATCCTGTGTTCCCAGTCCATTAATGATCATTGACACAAAGAAAGGTTCAGCTTTACGCGACACTTTTAATTTTGCCTTTTTTTTTCCAACATTTAAGAAATCTTTCTGCATATTCAGACACCTGTTCATCACTCCGTTCTTACAGTGAAGTACCCGTGTTATCACATCTGCTAAAGTAAGAAGCTTTTCCATAACTTTGTCATGTATCGTTCACCATAAAGTCCACTCATTTGAGAACAGGAATTCCAGAGCAGTTTCTCAGCATGATCTATTTGCACAGGGGGGTTACTGACTCCATCGTAAGAATAAAGATTGCTTCACTAAGGAGCAGGAAATGGCTGTAGTACAGGCCTGCAAGAATGCCCCGGAATACAACTGGCCCCCAAAAAACAGCAACACGGGTCGATACTCAGATGCTTTAAAGAACATTCTGTGACAAGACACGGAACGAGGGAATCTAATCTAACTTATTTCTTTCAACCGTTTGTCAACTTCTCTGATTGACCTGACCATACTAAATACACATTGGGAAAAAAACTCTGTGGAAAACCACAAAAGCGTCAACTGACGCAAACAAATGGCTTTAGCACCTCTGCATGGTGAGGCTGTAAGGCCTTATTTGTACTCACTTCCAGAATCAGCACCTGTAGCGAGCTTCAAACACTCACAGCCAGACCGAGCGTCTCTACAGGCCTGATGTGCTTCTCACCTCCAGAGAATCATCGTCAGCGTCCAAGTTCCTTCAACTTCCTTAAATCAGACACAAAATACGCGTCTCTCTGCTTTTCTTCACCTAGACAGGACGCCACACTGTCAAATGACTTCCTCAGATCAGAACACACACACACACACACACACACACACACACACACACACACACACACACACACCCTCCCCCATGCTGACTCAGTGGAGGTGGGGGAAAGGAGAAAAAAATAAAAACGCTGAAGTCCTGTGGGCCCTCCTCTCGCCCTCCCTATAGAAGGGGCTCTATTTAAACGCGTCGTTAAATACATCAAGCCCGTGTTGAAAATACAGAGTTCGGAAGAAAAAGAAAAATGGCTCAGGAAAGAATTCACATACCGATCATCCGGGACACACCGATCATGGTGTACGAAGAGACGCCGATCATCCCGAATGCGCCCAAGAAGCATGTGATGCACCTGCTTCGGACCCAGCTCCGTCCATCGGAATCGTTGAAGGAAGAATGGCCGCTGAAACCTTACGGACGGCGTGGTGCATGGGGCTACATGTTCAAATATACGACGGGGGAGCTTTGCCTCTATCAGCGAGGCGAGGGTGAAAAGCAGGGAGCTGTACCTTCTATAGCGATGCTGAACTCCAACGACTGGGGTGTACTGTATCACATGATTGTTCGACATTTTCGGGCAAACCCTGATGAAGGTGGCGCGAGGCCCGTCGATCCAACGCTGACACCCGGTCGACCTCTGAAGCGTGAGTCCGTGGAGGGTGATGCACAAACAGGGTCTCCTTCTTGGAAAAAAAAAGTGCTTTACAGCATTGCGTGGCAGTCCAGAGCGGGTGTTTCAGGCACTATGTGCTTTCGCGCCTGCATTTGTTGCTACGAAGGGAAAAAAGGCTCGGAGGAGTTTTTTTTGGAGACCTTTAACACCAGCTGCGGCGTATTCCATACACTGCTAAATGTCCCGCTGCTCGCATGGAAGGAAAGGTTTGGAGGACCGGACGATAAAATCGGCTCACTTTTTCGCAGCTGCTGCTACTGGAAAGATCTTCTAGCGGTTAAAAAAAACCTGTTTCCTTCGGCCTCCATTCAATCCTCCAGCTTTTAGTTCACCACGTCCACGATCCCACCAGTTTTTCTGCTTAACCCCGCCCCACGGACCTTCCTGCCACCCTACACATTATAAAGACTGCGATCGATCATTCCACATCAAGAAGATATGGAGAACATCAGGAGTATCCGTAGAACCAGCTCTCGCGTCCTCATCGATCCGCTGTGGAGCAGAACTCCGTTGGTGGAGTACCCGATCAACATGTTTGCGGATGAATCGTCGAATTTGATCTCACCCGCTTCCCCGGAACCTGACTCTCAGCCGGGTCCCTCTCGATCGCTGTACACCATTCCCGAGACCTGCGACCCGGATCCAGGGTCCCTGGGAGATGATGAGGATCGAAGCAGGGAGGTGAGCGCTGACAGTGGAGACCTTCAAGTGGATGAATCCCAAATCCCCGACTCTGACGATTTTGTGGAGCCGGAACCAGCATCTTCGCCTCCTGACACTCCAGAGGTTGAGGAATCCGAGGATGAGCTGGACGGCTGGATGCCCTCGGCCATCATCAAAACCGTCAAAACAGCGGTCATCCATCTGCTGGACATTGTGACTCACAAGTACCGGGAAGAGCTTTGCTACGGGTGTCAGATCAGACATCCGAATGAGAAACAGCATCCTTGTTTACAGCAGGTGGACGAATATTTCTATCAAACTCACTTTTGCCGTCTGATGGAAAAACTGTGTACCGACCGTTTCATTCCTGCTATTCAATGTTTGTTATTCATGCGCAACATTAAAATCGACGATGTGCGAGTCAAAACTGTGGCAGAGACTTTGCTGAGAGAGATGAGATCCAAAGAAAAGTTTGTGGAAACTTTTGCAGATGTGTACGACAATCTGATCGGGCTGGATGTTGTGAAAATTGGTGAGCTTGGAATTGTGAAAGAATGCTGGAATGAGAACTGAGGCAGGCCTGGAGCTGTCCTGATGTGTTCAGTATTGTTTTTTCCATCTAATCTTATTTTTAGTTTTGCATGTCATCATTTCTTTGTAGCTGGGCATACTGTTCTTAATTTTAAAGAAACTTTAAATTGTGTGTTCCTTTTCAGTTTCATGTCCGTCATGAGACAGGTTAGTTTTACCCTACTGATGATGTGTTGTTGCAATAGTAATCCTTTTTCCCAACTGCTTGGTAGAAAAATTGCTTTGTGCGTGTGGTTTTTTTTTAAATAAAACAACAACAAAAGAATCTGGTTTTCTCAGTGTTTCTGTAAAAACATGACTGACAAACGGTGGTTGAAAAAAGCATTCTACCCCCCTTCATCGGCCTGCCCTCATCTGACGAACCATTTACGAGCCAACCGTAAGTGTGTGTGTGTGTTCTGATCTGAGGAAGTCATTTGACAGTGTGGCGTCCTGTCTAGGTGAAGAAAAGCAGAGAGACGCGTATTTTGTGTCTGATTTAAGGAAGTTGAAGGAACTTGGACGCTGACGATGATTCTCTGGAGGTGAGAAGCACATCAGGCCTGTAGAGACGCTCGGTCTGGCTGTGAGTGTTTGAAGCTCGCTACAGGTGCTGATTCTGGAAGTGAGTACAAATAAGGCCTTACAGCCTCACCATGCAGAGGTGCTAAAGCCATTTGTTTGCGTCAGTTGACGCTTTTGTGGTTTTCCACAGAGTTTTTTCCCAATGTGTATTTAGTATGGTCAGGTCAATCAGAGAAGTTGACAAACGGTTGAAAGAAATAAGTTAGATTAGATTCCCTCGTTCCGTGTCTTGTCACAGAATGTTCTTTAAAGCATCTGAGTATCGACCCGTGTTGCTGTTTTTTGGGGGCCAGTTGTATTCCGGGGCATTCTTGCAGGCCTGTACTACAGCCATTTCCTGCTCCTTAGTGAAGCAATCTTTATTCTTACGATGGAGTCAGTAACCCCCCTGTGCAAATAGATCATGCTGAGAAACTGCTCTGGAATTCCTGTTCTCAAATGAGTGGACTTTATGGTGAACGATACATGACAAAGTTATGGAAAAGCTTCTTACTTTAGCAGATGTGATAACACGGGTACTTCACTGTAAGAACGGAGTGATGAACAGGTGTCTGAATATGCAGAAAGATTTCTTAAATGTTGGAAAAAAAAAGGCAAAATTAAAAGTGTCGCGTAAAGCTGAACCTTTCTTTGTGTCAATGATCATTAATGGACTGGGAACACAGGATGCTGATACTTTAAAGAATTAGCAACCCCTGACGTGTTTTCATTGAGTCCTGTGGAATTACTAAAAAAAGGACTAGAGAATTAGATGCAACTGGATTGTTTGCAAAAAAAAAAATCTAACATTCATGCTGTACAATACACAACTCTGGGAGAGTATAGACCGTTTGTATCAACACAACCAGGCTTCAGAGGATGAGGACGAGACAGGATGAGACCAAATCAACGACGATTTAGGGGCCGATGTTATTATAATAATACTAATGATCAAACACTGGCAAGGGGGAAGAAACCTTAATGATCAGAGACTGTGAGCAAAGGAAAAAAAAAAAGAGATGAAGCTAAAGTAGCTAGACCCACCGGAGTGCCACAAGTGTTGAATCAAGGCCAAAACTCAACAAGTACCAAAGACAAACATTACACCAGAACAGAGAGCAGTTTCCTTTCTGTGGAGAAAAACTTCTACACAATGAAGCGGCCGACAGAACTGGTACGCTGACAGTGATCAAATAATAATAATAATGATGGTTATTCAGGCACAAGTTTCAAATACACCGGTAGAAAATACCAAAGATTTGTTTAAACATTAAAGGGAAACCAAAAAAGTTTCTCGGAAATGTAGGTGCATTTCTCTCTTGTATTCATCAACAGGAGATATACTGTCCATGAAGTAATGACACTGTTCAAACTGTCAGCATTTCTGGTGTCCCACCAAGAGAACCGCTGTCAAAACTGTTACCGGTTGAGAGAGATGGCTGGAAATTTCAACATGTGTTTGTGATTTAGAAATGTTTTCATTTTTAGGAAAAAGATATGCTATCAAAATTAAGATTATATAGAATTTGTGCTCCAGAGTGAGTAACAGTAAAACATTCCAAACATACATCAGACGGTAGGACAGTATTTCACTGTTTGGCAGAAAGCAGCCTCTGTTTTGCTAAATGTTGATGTGGTGACTTGACTGTTCCCAATAGAGGGAATATTAGCGTCCTATCAAGCAGACCAGTAGATAAACCATTCTCGGACAGAGTCCACAAATACTCTTTGTCTCTCTCCAGAGGGACTGATGTTATTATTAAAAGATGTGCACGGAAACATTGAACCATTCATCGGTGCAGTTACAAATGATCATTGGGACAGTAGCTAAAATGCTTGACATTTGTTACCAGTTTCTTCATAGACAACCAGAGGATGAAAGAGAGGAGAGGAGGAAAGGTGAGCCCGTCTTCCTATCGCTAAGGTCTGCCTGAAACTGTTTGAGAGGTCTTGTAACAAAAACTCTATTCCTTGGAAAATGTACCCTAGTTGGTTTATGCAGAGTATAGGTGTCTTGAGATGATAAAAAAATCTTTCACATCTTCCACCCTAACTTTCTTCATGGCACGCTTTTCTGCCATCTGTGAGTACAATATAAATTCACCCCCTCTATCCGTCTGTCTTGCTCCTACTCATCTCCACAACACCTAACCCATCGTAAAAACTTCAAAGTGCAGTTACAAGTGATCACTGGGACAGTACGGGGATTAAAATGCTTGACATTTGTTACCAGTTTCTTCATAGACAACCAGATGATGAAGATAGCAACTAAAATGTTATTGTTTGGTCGTATGATGAGGACACTTTGCATTTTTGTTCATTAAAATCCTGCAAAATACAATGAAAGCAGAAGTTCATTCAGCTGGATGTGTTGTTACAACCTCCGTCAGTTTGAGCGTCTGTTCCATCTAGATTGTGGACACAGCACGCAGATCATGTAGGACTGCTGGATATGGAACCTTATCAAGCAACAACTAACTATGCAAAATATCCTGTTTGTTAAAACAGTATCCCTGATCAAATGGAAAAAGAAATGGTGATCAGACCAGTGGTTCAAACACTGTTGAAACAGGGAGTCATTGTGTGTCTCCAAACAACACCCCAATAAAAACCCCATTCAGTAAAACAGAAAAACAGTGGCTCAGTAATTCAGAGATGGTTCAGTTTTAAAGTATCAGACGGGCAACAGAGTCACGTTATATGTAGGGAGTGCTTTAAACAAGATACAGGCAAGAGTTGACGCACAACTAATCTTTTTCACCACCTAAAACAGTGGAGCAAACTGCAGTACGGAGTGATTACTGTCTGTCAGAGTAGAAAAAGAGTGAGAAAATGTATATTGAGTTGAAATTCTGTTTCTTGTGCACCTGGTTGAGACTGTTCAGAAAAGAAATTGCTACAGGAAAAGGTATGTAAAGCTGATGATTGTATTTGTTTCTTAAACTAAGCACTTTATTTTGTTCTTTCTTTGTTCTTATATAATGCTGTTCTTACAAGGGGTTGTCATATTTTGTTCTTTGGTAGTGTTTCTGTGGATTTGTTAGAAAGGGGAAGAAAATCTGTATTTGCAAATCATGTAGGATTGCTGGCTGTGGAACCTTATCAAGCAACAATTAACGATGTGAAATATCCTGTTTGAGTTAAACAGTATCTCTTATCAAAGGAAAAAGAAATGGGGATCAGACCAGTGGTTCAATCATTGCTGAAACGAGGAGTGTCATGTCTGTCTCCAAACACCACACCGATAAACCCCATTTTTGAAACCAGGAACAAAGAAGTACAGATTTGCACAGGAAAAATAAATAAATGTCAGCGTCATTCCTTTAACTCCGGTTGTACCAGATGTTAATGCTATCTTAGTATCAGTAGCAGCCAGAGTGAAATGGTACACAGTTGTGTATTTGTATTCTGCTGTACACAGGAATACATAGGATTTGTTTAGTTTCACCTTCTGTGACCACCAATATCGCTTTACAAGATTAATGTTTGTTTTTTTCAGACAGTCCAACCGTCTACGCTGCAGCTGTGAGACAGCAGCTTTCAAAGCTGACATGACCTGCTGACTCGGTTTTGTTTGGCGTACATCGACAACATCATTATTGTCTCTTATACAGAAAATTGAATTTGAGTTTGTGAAAATTGTCAACCAGTTATTCTGTTTTTATTCAAGCGCGTGTCTACGCTTCCTGATTAAGTTTGTGTGGCTTTATTTTGAATATTTAGAATGAGACTCTGTCTTTGAATGATTTTACTATTCATTTATACCTTTTCTTGTATTTTATACACTTTTTTAAAACCCTTCCTTCCTTTTGAGTTGTATTTTCAGATCTATATATTAGAACTTGGGTGGATGTGAAGGTTTTCCACTGATCACGTTAACTGGGAAATATCAGAGAATTTCACGATGCTTATCACAAAGGACACGACATGTTTCAGAGTTTTGAGAGCAGTAACTTAAAATTTCAAGTTAGGAGCAGATTTGGTTATCTTCAGGTCACAAATAGTAACACTTTTGATTATTTGCTTTACATGTTAAGATGAAACCTGAGTTTCTTGTTTAGATCATATTTTTTAGGTTCACCTCTGGAGAGCTTTAAAAAGGTCATATAACCACCTAAAATGCTACAGACACCCGGACATATCTGTTTGTAGTAAAATGTAATATCTAACAGACTGTTTGAAAATTGTATGATTGAGAAATGTTAATGAGTTAAATGTTAATGAGTCTTTTTTCCCTTTCTGCAGCTCTGGCTCACAGAATGAACCTTCGATCACTTCGCCGTCATAATCTTATACACGCGGAGTACGCAGAATGCATTCTGACACCGTAAATACTTCATCCGTGAAACTCTGTTCGTATTTTTTTTTATCGAAGACCCCTCGCAACTTGGATATTCTGACATCGCCGACCTTAAATCCTGTCTTTATTTTTTTTCTCTTGTCTCGTGGTGTAGGCGTACCGTACAAATTGTGAAACACTTGAAGGCCCTTACTCACATCAGCCAGGCGCATTTTTATACTACTGTGGTGAGTGTTGTTATAGCTTTTTACTAAGTCTGGTAGGACTTCCACGCACCGTCTAGTGTTCTTAGCAGTGAAATATCTCCACATTCTGGTCTTTAGCGTTCGGTTAAATCTTTCAACCACGCTCAAAGGTGAGCCCGTCTTCCTATCGCAAAGGTCTGCCTGAAACTGTTTGAGAGGTCTTGTAACAAAAACTCTGTTCCTTGGAAAATGTACCCTAGCCGGTTTATGCAGAGTATAGGAGTCTTGAGATGATAAAAAGTCTTTCACATTTTCCACCCTAACTTTCTTTCCCGTCTCATCTTGAACCGCTTTATGAAGCCGCTCTACCCCGCCGAAACTACCAGGATGACTCGGCTTGTAATATAACCTCTTCATGACACGTTTCTCCGCCATCTCAATTTAAATTCACCCCCTTCTAACCGTCTGTCTGGCTCCTACTCATCCCTTCAGATGTGTCAACACCTAACCCGTCGTAAAAACTTCAAAAGACCTCCGACGGAAGGAAGTTTGGGGGGGGGGGGGGGGGGGGGGGACAAATGCGCACTGGACATACGCTGGACAAATGGTGGACAAATGGCAAGGGGAGGGGTTTATTGGGGGCCATAAATCTTTCGTTTGACATATAATATCCTATCTATCTCTCTATAAAACTTTGGTTATGTTATGTTTGTATTTACATGTAAGTAAAAAATTGCCTAAGTCATGGCATATTCTGCCTAAGTCATTTTTATTTGTTATACAATCAGTGTTGTTTCATTTTTTTGTTGGAAACTTGTTCAGACATCTGGTTGAACTTCCTGATACAATATCAGTAAAAATACCAATGTGTTTGCAAAAAAATGTGTTTTTTCTTGTTTTCCAAAAACATTAAAATATGACTTAGGCATTTATGCTATTAGGCTAACGATGTGTAAATCTGTAGATAAATACATAATGCTCATTTAACCTGTGAAATTGGATCATTTTAGATACTGTTGTGGAATTTTTGGTGAATCAGAGCCAAAGATGATGAGTCAAGGTGTTGACGCTGCACAAGGAGGATTTATTGAGGATTGCAGAGGAAGCACACACAAATCAGCTGATTGAGAGCAACGCTGTTGCTCTGGGGAGAATCCAACGTGACTCTGGCATGACTTCTGGCCATGCCAGGTCATATAGCGAGATCTCACGAGACTAGCAGACGCTGTTTCCAAGTGACTTCATACAAAACAGAGCAGCCCTCACACTGTGTTCCTGAGAATTTTGAAAACAAAGTATTATTCCATATAAATCCCTCCTGTTGTTAAATTTCAATTTAAACAAAACCAGACACAAAATAAATTTGAATTTTAACAATAATCTAACTCACTATCGGAGACAGTAAAGCCAGACAAAGTAAAACCACTTTTCATTTGTGTCCCACTTCAATATCAATGTTTTCCATAAACATCAATAAGATCAGTTCCTCCAAGTGCATCGTCATTTTTATTTTTATATGCCCTAAGTTACCTATATGTCAACAACCATTTCCAACTGATCCACTGTCACAAAAACACCAAGCAGCACTCAGTCATGGATGCACAAATTTAAACAAATCAGCATACCATGGGACAGTGACAGCTGAAAATACCTTCATGCCAAACAACAATCCCAGTCCAGGCCAATCAACCAGGAAGGAAAAAGACAATCAGTGGTCGTGATGTGTCCAATCAAGCTAAACTAAGAGAAGAAAGAAAAACCACTAAAATCAGCAAAAACATTGAACACAACAATAAAACACTGAACGTCTGGTCATTCTCAAAGTCAGTCATCAATGTCAATGTTAGTTTGTTAGTAATTTAGTTTGTCAGTCTCCACACAGTTGTTGTCACATTCACCTATATTCAACTGAGCAGATATTTCCAAGGTAAAAGTAAAACCACAGAGGAATGGCTTCATACCCTGACCTCCCTGCTGACAGTCACTGTGCTTTATTCAACAGCAGCAGAATGTGACACATGTACCATGCATCCGCCGTCCTGCACCAAAACCTGCTGCATTGATAATCTCTGCTGGAGCATCAACTGCTCACAGACTATTTAGGAGCCCAGGATCACAGTCAGGAGTCTGGAAGCATCACGGTGAAAACATGATCCATGCGTCCAAACCAGAATACCTGTGGAGAGCCGTCCTTTCTCTTGGAATAGAGATGACAGGGCAGTCTGTCGCCAGGTAATCCCAGACAGACCCATCGCCAGACATCTGAGCGAGGATGGTGCAGTGCGTGCTCGAGCTAATATATTTTTGGGGATTTGGTTTGAGGGGGCACAACATTTATTTGCTCCGTCTAAAGGCGCTGTCCATGCTGTTGAAAAAGCTAATCCACCATTGTGGTGCAGAATATCAGTACTTCACCCTTTCAAAATGTTTTCAAGGCGCTGTCCATGTTGCTGAAATAGCCAAACCACAGATTTGGTAAAGATTAATTGTCAGTTTCAATTCATTGATGAATTCCAATTCGCTATCCATGGTGCTGATATAGCCAATTGACTGTTGTGGCAACGATTAATATTAAGTCACTGTTTACATATAAATCCAAGGCACTGTCCATGGTGCTGAAATAGCTAATCCACTGTTGTGGTGCAGAATGTTAATGGGTCACTCTTTCATGATGACTCCAAGGCACTGTCCATGGTGTTGAAATAGCCAATCCACCATTTTGGTTAAGATTAAAAGTTCGTCTCTATTCAATGAATTCAATTCCAATTCGCTGTCCATGGTCCCGATATAGCCAGTTGAGTGTTATGGTAAACATTAATATTAAGTCTCTGTTTACAGATAAATCCAAGGCGCTACCCATGGTGCTGAAACAGCCAATTCACCATTGTGATGCAGAAAATCAGTGGCCCGCTCTTTCACAATTACTCCAAGGCACTGTCCATGGTGCTGAAATACCGAAACCCATCGTTTTGGTAAAGATTAACAGTGGGTATTTATTCTTTGAGGAATTCCAATTGGTGTCCATACTGCTGATATAGCCAATTGGCTGTTGTGGTAAAGTTTAACAGTGGGTCGCTGTTAACCAATAAATCCTCGGCACTGTCCATGGTGCTGAAATAGCCAATCCACCGTTTTGGTAAAGATTAACGATGGGTCTCTCTTTATTAATGAATTCCAATTTGCTGTCCATGCTCCTGATATAGCCAATTGACTGTTGTGGTGAAGTAACAGTGGGTTGCTGTTTACCAATAAATCCAAGGTGCTGTCCATGGTGCTGAAACAGCCAATCCACCATTGTGATGCAGAATATCAGTAGTTCGCTCTTTCATGATGATTCCAAGGCGCTGTTCATGTTGCGGAAATAGCCAATCCACCATTGTGGTGCAGAGTATCAGTTGGTCACTGTGTCGGTAAAAATCCAAGATGCTGTTCATGGTGCTGAAATAGCTAATCCACCGTTGGTGTGCAGAAAATCAGTGGGCCACTCTTTCACGATGATTCCAAGGCACTGTCCATTGTGCTAAAATACCCAAACCCACAATTTTGGTAAAGATTAACAGTGGGTCTTTATTCATTGATGAATTCCAATTGCTGTCCCTGCTGCTGATATAGCCAATTGACTGTTGTGGTGAAGTAACAGTGGGTTGCTGTTTACCAATAAATCCAAGGCGCTGTCCATGGTGCTGAAATAGCCAATCCACCATTGACATGCAGAGTAGCAGTTGGTCACTGCAGACCTGTCGCGAGACATTCGTCTAAGGGGGGCATATCAAGTGTATGGGGGGGCACAAATGTGTGTTCAGCGGGGGGGCGCATATAGCATCAGAGCGAGGATGGTGCCGTGCGTGCTTGTGCTAATATATTTTAGGGGATTTAGTTTGAGGGGGCAACAACTCTTGCCCCTGCGTAGACCCGGCCCTGATCCCAGACCAGAGGCTGATGTTTAGCCTTCCTCCAGATGTTGACCCTCCTGTGACATTGTCTCTGTTCAATCCAGTCCTGCAGCAACATCCTTGTGTGGTTGTTCAAAACAGAGCCTACAGCTGCAAACCAAAAATTCAGTGACGACAGCATTCTGCTAGACCTAGAAAAGACAACTTCTCTTCTTTTATTCTGTAGTGGCTGATTAGACCACAGTTCAGTCTTCCCGAAGACCAGGACCGGTTCTTCTCCTCCAGATCTTCTCCCCCGGAACATGTCCAAGCTGCAGCTGGGCTCAGGATGCTCGGTGGCCTCCCTCAGGAAGACGGTTCAGGAGTAGAACAGTGTCAGGCTCTTCAAGCTTCCTTCAACCTTTTGTTGTGAAAAAACATCAACCTCATACTGTATCCGAGTTCCCACCTGACAGGTCCAGATCCAGATCCCCTCACTGCCAATGCATAAACTCCCAGACTACAGACAAAGTCCTGGGCCAAATGTGAAACATTATTTACCTTTTTAGGTGAATGCAAGCAAATATTGCCTTTCAGGATCCAATCTCAGTGAAAATAATGCAGCAGACAGGTCAGACAGGTCAACGACTAGATAGTAGCATGAGTCAGAGGTATAAAAACAAAATGATTTCAAAATCAGCAGATTCTGGAGTAGCAGATAGTACAGTTCAGTTGATTTCTATAAAATCTTGGAAAAATGTCCACCCATCAGATCTTCCTCCTCTTGGTGTAGAAAGAGTTGGTACTAAACATCATTGAACCATTCATTGACTTCATAAGACATTCAATACCTCCCATGACTTCTGGACAAACATTCTATTGTCTATCTGTAGCAGCTCGACATTTAGCTCCAGTGTGATTCTGTGAGGTTTAGTCGATGCTAAATCTGAGTAATCTCTTTATAGTTAGCCCACAAATACTCCAACTAAATCAAATAAAGGTGCAAATGTAATTCATTTCAGTAGATTTCAAAGTTAAGAATGTAGATTCATAGAGAGTAACAAATTCTTGTAGCACAGTCATGTAAAAACATTGTCGTGCTAGTTATCGTGATAATTAAAACCATTTCACTAAAACTAGAAGCCCCACAGCCTGTGTTCAGGTTACAGTGATGTGGGGGAAGAAGTGACCCATAACGGAGGCTTCCTACTTTTAAGTCTAATCATCTCTCTTCTCCCCAGTGTGTGTGTGTTCATGGCCTGACCTTATCGCGGTCATGCTACCTCATATTTTTCATCACGCTGCGGTAGGCCTGGGCGATTATATGATCGTGATTGGTGATCACGATTAATTTCCAGTCGATCACGGTGATCAGTGTAAATGACCTTGTTAAGGTTTATTTTATTTTGAAATCATTCATGGAGTTCTTGTGTATAAGGTTCAAGTAATTATATAGTGAACACCTTTATTTTGAAGGGCCCAGAGCGCAGAGATGTCGTAAAGTGGTAGCAACTGCTGAAAATTGTCACAAAAAGTATGCAGAAGCAGTCAGAGAGCACGAAGGTACAGAAAAGGTGTGCTCTATGGTTAAGAAGACGATAAAAGCTGTAAAAGGCATTAAAGAAGACTGCATATGGATCCTTAGCACCCGGTTGACGAGGGAACAAGGTTGGTGTTAATGTTTATTGTGTAAATGTAACTTATCATGCTTTGTGGAGTTTGAATGGACTGCTTAAGTGATGGTTGTAACAGTTTCACTTATTAGACGGTGCCCATGTTCATCAGTTGTGATTTCTATATTTGATTTCATAGTTAAAAGGGCAAAAACATACCATAAAAGAATGCTAATTGTGTTTATTTCATGTTTTTGTAGCTCTTCCGGTGTATTCACATGCACGGCCGTGAATAAAGGTTGTGAAACATCAGTTTTGAGAGACTATCTTTTCAACGCGGGATGCTACAGTAAGAGCTTGACCCAAGCTGAGGCGAGCTTCTCTCCAAGGCTGCAGAAGAGCCCAGCATCGCCTCATGCTCAACATGGAGACATCCGAAGAGGAAACGGACTGCGTAGAAGCTGCCCAGGTCAATAAGGAGGAGGAGTTTCTTCACGCTGCTCGTCAAAGAAAGCCTACAGAAAAGATGCAAGCACATCAAGAAGAGGAGGCCCGCAAAAAGGAAAAACGGCTTCTCAGAGTTTACGACGAATGGGAAAAAAAAGTACGTACAACACGAGAACAATTAAAGGGAGACATACCAAACAGTAAAATAGCCTCACTCATGGACAGCTTAGAGAAGGAAAGAGACAATGTCATAAATCTGTATATGGAAATCAGGCAACACATTACTCCCTCCAGTGATAAAAGGCGACTCATAGATGCCTGTGAAGCAGTGACCAGAGACATTATTAAGGTTGCACATGAAAGACTCTCAGGCATTGATGACTACGATGGTGCCAAAGTGAAAGTCCGTCTCCGTGAGCTTCTTAAACCAGACTATGCTCAATCCATCTACAGTTCCTCTGTCACGGCCTCGAGTGAACACTCTGCTAAGTCAGTAGTCGCTGCAAAGAGAGTAGAGGCTGCAGCAGAAGTAGCAGCTAAGGAGGCAGAGTATGAAGTGTTATTGGAGGAGGAAAGACAAAAGGAGAGGATTCAACTTTTGGAGGAAAGGCAAAAAAAGGAGCTTGAATCTCAAAGGCGAGAGTTAGAAAGACTGAAGGCTGAAAAGGAGTTAAAGGCTGCACGTGCCAGACTAATGACTTATGATCAAGAGATAAAGAATGAGAGCAGTGCTCATTCTGTAGACATAACCAAAGCAGCTCAACAGACCCATACAGTTTCTGCTCCCATCCAAGTTCCAGACAGTAATATGTCTGCACCACCTCCACAAACTGACGTCCTTCACTTAGCCCAAGCAATACAGGACAGTATCTCCATTAACAGACTGCCAATGCCAGAGCCTTCAACATTCACAGGTGACCCGATACAATTCATTGAGTGGAAGGCTTCATTTACTGCACTCATTGATAAAAAGAGCATCTCAGCTGCTGACAAACTGCATTACTTAAAGAAATATGTCAGAGGTTCAGCTCGCAAGACACTTGAGGGCATCTTCTACAGAAATGATAGTGATGCTTACAAAGATGCATGGGAACGCCTCAACCAAAGATACGGACATTCATTTATCATCCAGAAGGCGTTCAGAGAAAGGCTGGCAAAATGGCCAAAAATACAAACAAAGGACTCTACAGGATTTAGGGCATTTGCTGATTTCATTCAAACATGTTATGAGGCCCTGCCCCACATCGACGGCTTAAACATTCTCAATGACTGTGAGGAAAACCAAAAGCTTGTTCAAAAGTTACCAGATTGGGCTGCTGCAAGGTGGAATCGACAAGTCACTCAGTTCATGAAAGAAAGTGGGAGGTTTCCAAGTTTGAAGGACTTTTCAGAATTCATGTCCTCTGAAGCGGAGATTGTGTGTAACCCAATAACATCATTCCAGGCTCTCCACACTACAGACTTCACCACATGCATTGGTAAAAGTTACCAGAAAGAAAAAAGGCCCACCTTAAATGTTCTCCACACAGAAACGGTAACAGAAGCTGAAAATGCAAAACAAAAGTCAAATGTCAAACCACCATGCATGCTCTGTCAAGACAGCGGACACAAGCTTCACAGCTGCCCGCAGTTTAAAGGCAAATCACTTGATGAACGAAGGAAATTCATAAAGGAAAGAAAACTCTGTTATGGCTGTCTCAAACCCGGTCACAGTGCAAGGGACTGTCGCTACAGGCTTGTATGCGAAGTATGTAAGAAAAAACACCCTGCCTGTCTCCATGACTTCAACTATGATAAAGATAGATCAACTACAAACCCATCTCAAAGCAACACAGATCAGGCTGCAACTACCATGTCTCTCAATGCAGAACCCAACGAAAACGTCAGTACTTCAATGATTGTACCAGTATGGGTTTCATCAGAGCAAAATCCAGGTACTGAAAAACTAGTCTATGCACTGTTAGACACCCAAAGTGATACAGTGTTCATTGATCAAGATGTGTCAAATAGTCTCAAGGCTAAGTCCACCCCAATAAGGTTGAAACTCACCACAATGCTTGGTAAAGATGCTGTTGTCCCAAGTAAACGTGTCTCAGGTCTCAAAGTGAGAGGCTACAACTCCTCAGAAATGATTGAACTCCCTTCTGCTTACACTAAAGACTGTATACCAGTGAACCACTCTCACATTCTAACATGTGAAACAGCAAGGCAATGGAATCATCTGAAAGAAATAGAAAATGAGATTCCCCCACATTTAGAGTGTGAAGGCTTGTTAATTGGCTACAGCTGTTCCAAGGCACTGGCTCCAAGGCAGGTAATCTTAGGAGGTGAAAACGAGCCTTATGCAGTCCGCACAGCATTGGGGTGGAGGGTTGTAGGCCCAACATCATCTCACATCTTTTCAACGCGGGATGCTACAATCAGCTGTGAGCACATTTACTCGATCAGACGTGGCAGAACTGTGCGTGACCACAGCCAATCACAGTTGACTTTTTCCTGCTCTACTTCCGCCTGTAAGTTGTCTGAGAAGTAAACAGAGATGGAGCTGAACGTGGAGCCGAGGGCAGCGAAGCAGACGAAGTCAGCCATGGCTTGTCGTTATCCTCTGAAGATGAGGCTGCTGTTGACAGGAAAGGCTGCTCCACGCCGCACCGCTGCTAGCACACCGCTGTTAACACACCGATCCGCAAGGAATCTGGTCTTTTGAGTACAGGAACTACTTGTGATAAAGTTTAACTAACGATCGTTCAGTTCTTCTCTTTTACTGAAAAAACGGTGCATCGCATCATTGAACATATCACCATGTCTTGCTGCTAACAACATGCAGAGAGAGCCTGCAGCGCTGCAGCGCCCTTCTTCTTCTGTGGTGTCTGTGTAAAATAAGGTTGAATATGCAAACAGCACACCTAGTGGCATGAAGTGCAAATGCAGTCATGGCGTCGTCTGTGCGCCGTGGTCTGAATGAGGATCTCCCTGGGGTTATTCCAAATGTTTCAGAAACCAGAATATTTATCTTAACACGAATATTGACTGCACGTAAACGTAGCCAGTGTCATCTTTTCAGGCCACTGCACCATACGAGCAACATTCTAAGAGGAGAGAAACGATCACATGCATGGTTACTTTTTTTGTATTATAGAGGGTTTTCTCGTCGCGTCATCAGGCGCGTCATCGACCCGGAAGACGCCATCTTGGAGGTACTCCGTATCACAACAAAGCACGAGTCCTAAGGAAGATCCAGAGCGTTATCAAGAAAAATGGTAAATTATTGCCGTGTCATTGGTTGTACCAATAGGTCAGACCGAGAAAAACATTTGGAATTATATAGACGTCGCCCTGCGACAGACTGGCGACCTGTCCAGGGCATACCCCGCCTTTGTCCACAGCAGCTGGGATCGGCTCCAGCCACCCGCGACCCCGATAAGCGGTAGAAAATGAATGAATGAATAGAATTCCAAAAGTTATAAAAAACCAGGGTGAGGAATGCCAAAAACTATCAGAGGAAGTCCAGGAGGTCCAGGAGGTGGGAGCCAACTCGTACGGATCTTTACCACCAATAAACCGTAGCTTCTCGAAATATCGGGCTTTCTCTTGTAACCCAAGGCCTTCCCGATATTCCTGTGCTTCTTCAGTCCGTTTTGACGAGCTTTCGACATGGCTGAACGCACTCAAATTGTTCCATAACACACAATCGCAACTCCTGTCAGTATGATTGTTTACACTGAGTATCTCCAATATGGCGGCGCAGCGAGGGTACCGCCCAAGTCGTGACGACGGTGAAACCCCTCTATAGTAGTGTTTCATTTTAAGTCTAATCTGTCCAATCTAGATTATTTAAATTCTGTACATTTGATGCAAGCATTAATGATGGCAGCAGCATATTTAGCGTCTTAACTTGAAAATAATGTTTACATTCCAAAGCACCTTCATTATCCCCAGGCGGTTTCTTTAGTTTTTTAATCTTTTATAGGAACGAAAATCCTCAGGGCTGTAAACTGTCACACTTTAACTAACGATCATTCAGTTCTTGTCTTTTACTGAAAAAAACGATGAATCGCAAGATTTTATTATCTTGGTGCTAGATTTTTTTTTCCATTTACTGCACTGTTAAGTGAAATTGTTGTTATATTTTTCTATGTTTATATTAATTAATTTACATTGCTATTTACTTGGTTTGTTAATAAAATGTTAAACTATTCTATAGTTTTAGTTTTCAGTGCAGATGCTTTAAAACTGGTTTAAAAACAATTTAACATATCGTGATTATAATCGAGACTGAATGATATGGAAAAAAAAATCGTGATCATTTTTTTTGTCATATCGCCCAGCCCTACGTTGCAGTGCGCCGTTATCACGTCCGATGTTTTCACGTCCGATGTTTTCACGTCGTAATCAAACCAACCGCCTCCACAGCCTCCTCCCAGCCAGCCACCCAGCAGGAGCAGCCATCTCCATGAATGTGTCCACTGCTTCCGCAGTCACAACATTCTCTCCTTCCCTGTATAGAAAGTCTCAGCAGAACAGAAGAACAGAGAATTGGCACACATGTCATCGTCATAGGAAAAACCAATTTTCTCGCTGAAATCGGAGTCTCATCACTCCTGTGTGTGTGTATATGTCTGTACTTCCCGCTGCTGACAAAGCTTCCCCCTCCTTGTTGGTTAGTGCAGAATAGCTGGCTGTGAGGATCGGGGTTGTGGATTGGACCAGCGAGTGCCTGTACAGGACTTTATAACAAAACAAACACTCGAGAGAAAAACATAGTATATTATCATATTGTCTATCAAACAATGTGACTGGTGGACCTTCGTCTCCATTCTCTCACTAGTGCTGATATTTTCTCTTGATTGTTTTCTGTTCAGGGTCCTTGGCTCCTCAGCAGTCTGATAAGGAGGAACCACTGAAAGAACTGCTTTCTTCAGTTCACTTTGAAGGGTTTAAAATAGTGTGGAAATGCATGGGTTTTTCATGTTGTGATCCCAATAAGTTGAACTCCATGTTCAGTTTGTTTAAAAAAACAGACGCTATGCAGGTTAACAGTTTTGTCAAAAAAAAAAAAAAAAAAAAAATAGACTGCCTCTCAAATTCAGGTTGTCTTTTCTCTTTAACATAATCATGAATAATCATCCTGAGGATTTGTCCTCAGGGAACCATCCTCAAACCTGTCAATGACTCAAGTAGTGACCTCTGACCCTGCACGCAGCTGGCAGTCTTAGAGAAATCAGTTTTCTCTCAAACAGGCCTGAATCACATGCTTTACAGCATTTTCCAGGAAACAGTTCACAGGTGGATCTTCTGGCCTCTGCCCACCTAATGAAGATGGAAAAAAAAGAAATTAATTTTGACAAATTTCCAGAGGTGGAGATTTCTGAAAATTTAGTACTGAAGTACAAATACTGCTACACTGATTAATGCACAATTACACATAAAAGTACCAGTGTCAGAAAAATACTTAGGAGTGCAAAGTATGTCCCTAGACAAACTGCTCAGAGTATTATTACTTTTAACCAATGGATGTTTCGTGTTGTCAGTAGCAGACATTTTATTTGATTCATCTAATAAAATACTGCATTCAAAGTGTTTCTCAGATGAACAATGAAAAACTATGCCAAGACAGCTTGTCTTGTGACCAAATGTACATATAAGCAGGAATTTCATTCATTCATTCATTCATTCATTTTCTGCCGCTTTATCCCTTTCGGGGTCGCGGGTGGCTGGAGCCGATCCCAGCTGCTGTGGGCGAAGGCGGGGTACACCCTGGACAGCTTGCCAGTCTGTCGCAGGGCTGACATATATAGACAAACAACCATTCACTCACACATTCATACCTAGGGGCAATTTAGGGTGATCAATTAACCTACCATGCATGTTTTTGGACCGTGGGAGGAAGCCGGAGTACCCGGAGGGAACCCACGCACACACGGGGAGAACATGCAAACTCCTAAGCAGGAATTTATTTTTGTTAAATGAATTCCCTCTTTTTAGAAAAAGGTTACTGTTTTTCTTTATTTTTTGTTTTAATCTGCAGATGAATATAATTCTAGATAAATCAAATTTTTAAGATTGCAGAGTGAATCCCTCTCAGAGAACCAATCATCAATCACATCACAGATTAATCAACCCCTTCATGATCAGGCAGGCTATTAGATTCAAAGATGCAGATTCAAAGATATGAATATAAATTCAAATCGTGGGTGTCCTCTGTAGACTTCAGGTTAAAAATAGTGGAGTAGATTACATGTTGTAAATTTTATGCAAGTATGAGAAAATCACAAACTTGTAAAAATAAAGGTACAAAACTCACTTAATAACATTAGCATGAGTATTTGTAATTTGTCACTTCCAGCCCTGCAAATCTCTCGCTCAACAAGAAACTTTGTTGACTCGTTGATGGATTCCTTATTTTAAACATGTAAAAAAAACACGAAACAAAACACACAGGTTGAAAACCTTTCCTTTTGGTTAAAACCCTGCTTATTTATCTTAATTCCCTGTTCTTCCTCCCTGTCTGCTTCTCTCTCTCTGCCTCTCTCTCTCTGCCTGCCTCTCACTCTGTCTGCCTCTCTCTACCTGCTCTGTCTCTCTCTCTTCAGCATTTCTATCGTTACGCTTCTCTTCAACAACCGGTTTTGTGGCACAAGTGAGGAGTCACAATCAGTGTTTAACACAGAACCAGCAAATGCAAAACCACCATGCATTAAAGTAAACTTCAATTCTCTCTGTGTTCTCAGATCACTCGGTTGTCTAGGTAACCAGCCAAAAATCATCGCTCGGGCTGTAGATTGTGACTCTTCTAAACATTCCAAACTTGGTCCTGCCAACCACCGGTGTGAACTCATCGAATAGTTTCTGAAAACTTTCAACAGGATCAGACCACGCCGCTCTGTTCTACTTCTTGTCTCTTCTTTTCCTATGTTTAACACTTTGGTGTTTACCAAACGGATTAGCGCAAACAATAACTGTACACAAAACAGCAACACAAACAGCAACACATGTCCTCTACAAACATAAACAACCTCCCAGCATCATGACCTTCTTCTTTATTTACCCCTTTTTTTTTCCATCGTGAAAGAGAGAGTCACAGTCATGAGGTGACCTGCAGAATCACACTCACAAGGTTTTCAACAAGTTTCACCGGTAGAAACTTCCACACGCGACGCCACCCACAGTTGCAACAGTGCAGGTCAGCCCGTTAGGGAGATCATCAACCCTTCTGTTACATGCACCAGGCCCGCCCTGGTGAAGAGGCTATATTAAGATACCCCCAAGCTCTGCGGTGCGTCAATCTCGGATCCAATCCTAGTGAAAACCAGGTCGCTTCAGGGGCTCAGCCCTTCAGCGCCAATGGCCCTCAGGGCCCTCTAGACTCCAAGTCTAGAAAACTCTTCCAAAGCTCTCTCAGTCACAATTCCAAATTACAATTAAAATATTATTACAACCCAATTGTTACTAATCAATGATTAGCAATTGATTGATAAGAATCAATCAAAAATTTAGGGACATCCTTGGCTCTTTATATTTAGCAATTTGCTTTTACAATTCCAATCAACCATGAAATAGTTCTTTTATCTAGTCAAACATTCCCACAGGTAAGGCATTACTTCCTGAGTTAAATATTTAACAGAGGAAACATTTGCACTTACCTCATTTATGTTGTATTTAGATCCCCGTACAGGCCACCAAACTGTTGTGGAATTTTTGGTGAATCAGAGCCAAAGATGACGAGTCAAGGTGTTGACACTGCACAAGGAGGATTTATTGAGGATTGCAGAGGAAGCACACACAAATCAGCTGATTGAGAGCAAGGCTGTTGCTCCGGGGGAGAATCCAATCCGACTCTGGCATGACTTCCGGTCATGCCAGGTTATATAGCGAGATCTCACGAGACTAGCAGACCCTGTTTCCAAGTGACTTCAGACAAAACAGAGCGGCCTTCACACTGTGTTCCTGAGAACTTTGAAAACAAAGCATTATTCCATGTCAGATACCATACCAAAATCAACTAATTACGTGTAAATGAAAGATAGTATCTATCAGATTCTCTGAGCATCTCGTGAAAAAATAAACATATTAAACTATCAATTATTTGAGGCAAACATGAGGTTCATGCAGCAGATAAATAGCAAATCCTGAACAGAAATACTATCATTGTGAGGCTCATGTTCACATGTTATGCCTTTTTTCACCACTTGAGGTCACTGAATCCCAACTAAATTTAGCCAGTGGACCTTTGCAATTAAACTAGTTTTTATTTTATCAGTATGGAAGAAGGAAGAATATAACTTGTCTCTGTTTGAATTATATATATGGAATTTCAAGAGACTGTGTTTTTCTTTATTTCTCCCCTTTAAGTGGTTGGTGAGTTATTTTGTAATGACACATAGAACCGAATGCCAGAGAAAATACCACTTCACAAAAACAAACAGCACTGCCTTCTATAAATATGTAATGAAAAATGTATCTTCATGAAGCGTTTGTCTTGACAACTGTAAGAAATATTCTGAATTCCTTAAAATCAATATCATTTTTTTTTTTTTTTTGTCTGCAGACTTGCCACTTCATAAGATCTTGCTTGTTCGATCCAGTTTCTTCTTATTTTCATGGAGTGAAATGTCTGTTGCATTTATTCTGCATGTGCTCTGTCCATCAGCAAAGCAACAAAAGTGGTTACTTTTTTAACAAGGTCACTTCGATTTTAAATTCTGCCTTTTTTCACCATTACAGATTCTGGAAGGGTACGGGCTTAAAGTATTAAAAGTGGACATGCCCTTGAATCTTTATTCATTCTATTTGTCTACTGACTAACTTATCGAAGTGTTCAATCTAGAATCAGACAGACAAATTCTACTTTGGGATCCTATAAAAATGTTCACAGCACAGCAATATAAACCCTCTCACACTTGTAAAATCCCTGATCTGAAAAACTGCAGGTTCCAGAATTTTGCTCCAAGTTGGTCAGAGAGGGGGGACAACATACAAATTCTACACAGGAAGTATGGAATTTATATTGCATAAGTTACCCAATGTACTTTGTTACCATTTTTAATGTCTCTTCTGCATTTGATTTTTTGTACCTTGGTGGTTTGTGTTTTGTTTTTAGATTTTTTTTTCCAAGTTTTGTTTGTTCTCCATAATTGTTTGATGTAGTGTAACTGAAGTTTGCACATATATATCGTTTAGGTAAGTTTAATTGGATGTCATCCAATAATAATGCAATCTTAACACTTACATTTTCAAGTTGTTTTTTTACAACAATATTTTTATCTTTAATTAGTCTTGACTTCTTTCATTTAGCAGAATTCAAACAAGCTGAAAATGTTGACTTAAAAACTCCACTAAATGAAGAATAGGTGGTTTCATTAAGCTGCAGTTGTTGCTGTTCATTATAATTGAGATAACCAAGAAGCTTAATGTTTACGTTTTGTGCAAACAAACTAATTATTATTAAAGTACATGTTTTCTGCTGACTTGCTAATATGTGTTTTGGTGGTGTAGTTTTTAATTACTGCATGTACAGCGTGTCGTTCATAAAGGAACAAGAAGTGACGTTGTGTGAGTGGATTTGGTGTTAATATTGACATCTTTTTTGAAAGTAAGGGTGGCAATTTAAGCAAAAGTTCCAGAGTTTTTAATTTTGGTTTCTAAATGAAACTCACCCCCCGGTTCCGCAGCGTGATGGTACAGTCCGCCGACGTCCTGCGCGGGAGCGGAAAACGTGCGTCCGACTGTGCGGAAAAGGAGAGGTGTGTTTTCCTGCTGCGAACTGGCCCTAACATTGACATTATTCTGATTTTTACCTCGTACTTTGTTGATAAGGGCAGCCGTGTGCACACAGCGGAGGTCAGTGGAGGGGGCGGGGGGAGGTTTTCGTCGGCGCTTAGCCGCCACGAGCTGCGCAGCGTGTGTTTGTGATGAGGTGCTGCCGCTCTCGGTTCGTGTCGTCTCCACGCGCGTTAAGTTGTCTTTCGCTCATTGTGAGGCTTACGTCAGATTATCCCCACTTCCTCCCGTGACCGTGTGTCACGCAGGACTGTCGTGGGCTCGGTTTGCGTGACTGTCTTGTTTGAATGAACTGTGGACAGTGCAGGATGCAGACCGGGGTTAGGGGGAGGGGCCCTTCTCGGAGGTGGACACGTTTCCAGTCCCTCTGTGGATTCTCCTCTGCGGACTGAACCAGAGTCAGATCACCACAAATACTACTCTTTAATCTCATTTTTAACTTTTTTTATTATTATTATTTTTAATCTACAGCTCGGTAATACATCCAGCATGGCCAGAGACTGGAAACCCGGTGAT
Organism: Salarias fasciatus; assembly: GCF_902148845.1. Taxonomy (NCBI): domain Eukaryota; kingdom Metazoa; phylum Chordata; class Actinopteri; order Blenniiformes; family Blenniidae; genus Salarias; species Salarias fasciatus. The sequence continues at coordinate 20,229,346 of NC_043750.1, read as the reverse complement.
CTGATTTTTGCCAAGATGAAGGGGTATCCTCATTGGCCTGCAAGAGTAAGTCCAAGCAAACATGTGAACAACCAGTGAAGTGCATGTGTAGATGACTCACGTGCATCTTCACATTCATGCACATGCGATAAGGTCATGATTCTTTGTTTTTCAGATTGATGAAGTCCCAGATGGTGCTGTGAAGCCGTCCAACATCAAGTTTCCAATTTTCTTCTTTGGCACCCATGAAACGTGAGTATAAAACGTTTTGTGTGTACCAGCCACGCTTCCATTTTTTTTATTGTTTTATCTAACATTCTCATCACAATCAGTTTTGTGAAACACTGTAAAACTGTAGTTATTGTGCTTTTTGTAATACAGCCACGCACGTGCACGCATACAAACAATGTAAACATTGACGCTCCTTTAAGTTGTCTCACTCCTTCATTTCAGTCCACTACCTGGTGTATTTAAAATTGTGTCTAAGGAGCTTACAGACGTATTCCAGAGGAAGTAATACTAGTGATGACCTGTGAAAACAGTGTTGTACAGAAAACGTAATGTGGAAATCAACAGAAATGGCATTCCCTTCAAGGAAAGACTGTGTGGATCTGCAATATTACTTTGCCTGGGCATCGGCACAAAGAGGCTTCAGCGAGCTTGTGTCAACAGTTCATAAACGTCTCCACTGCCAGAACTATGAGGGGGAGAAAGACTGGGTACAGAGAGGTCGCCAGGGCAAACAAACTGAAATTCACACGGATAAGCAATTCTCAAGATATCAACATAAACTGAAATTCTATCTTTTGCTCACATTCCCTGAGAACATGCATTCAGTGCAGTAAAGCCTCTGATCCTGGAGCAGCCTGGGAGTGCTAAACTGTTTCATTCAAGGGCAGTGAAAACGAAACGATCTGCCTTCTGGGTTATCTCCATAGCAGATACATAAAGTACTGTGCAAAGTCCTGATCCCACATGGAGTCTGTTTGGGATTACATGAACATGAAACTTTCAATCATTTATGTGACAACAGCATTGGATGTCACTTTAAAACTGTACTTTTTAATCCTTCCAACTTTTCTGAAAGGCACACTGAAGCACCTGTACACATTGCAGTCAATAGTTTAATGTGTGAAAAGATAACAAAAGTAACATTGGAGAATTTCATAGTGTTTGTGTTGCACTCTCCTGAATTTAACAGTGCTTTTTTCTAGGAAGAGTAGATTTTCTACACATGACACATTTCTTATATGCACCAGATACTGAAATGGCCTGTTGAATGAAGACAGGTTATAGGAGTTTAAGTGTTCACATCACTTGTTCTTTGGGGACTTAAAAAAAATGGCACCAACTAGTGGCTTTATGTGCAAACTGCGTGTACAGTCTTTCAGCATGAAACGGTAACATTTTCAACTGCAGTCATGTAATCAGGGAGAGCAAGGAAGGTGCCAAAAATGTTTTTTTTTTTTTTCCAACAACCTGTCCTGAAACTGAAACTGTATCAAGTGAAAAAGTTTTCATGCTTAAAACTGATTTATCTTCTGTTAAATATTACAAAGTAAATATTGATCTCTATATTTTGGAAAGCATTTTTAGTTTGTACTCTGCATAAGACATGGTGCGACTCAAAATGTACTTATTCAGCAACTTGTGTTGTGTGTCATTATGTTACCTGTTTTCCCCAAGTTGTGATCGTACATACTGAACATATAACGAGCTTCCTTTATGTCAGATTTATCTCAGTTATTGAATACAATATTTTGAGTGTAAAGGGTAAAGTATTTTGGAACTGTTTGAACGATGTCATACTTTTCTTTAGATTCTGTTACATTTAAAAGATTTATAATGTTGATTATGAAGCCACAAAAAACTCTCATCTCTTTCCACTAGGCCATCAGATTGAAGTTAACTGTCAAATGGTCAAGCAATTAAACTGACTATTCATTTTATTATTTGAAGTCTAATCTTTAAAGTCGTATTACATTTGCTGACAGTGAACTGATGACACTAAAACATGTGTTTTAATAGGAGAACTGTTGCTTTCATTGAGTTGTAGCCGTCAGGTTGTGGCTGTGCTCTTCTGAGGGTGTTTTGTGAAACACATGAATGTTTGATGAGTGGCAGGATAGAGTTTCCTGACTGTTTTGTTTGCGTGTCGCTCCACCTTGAACGGAGCCCACACCACATTTTGAATGGCTCAGAGTTCTGTCTGCAGACGTTAACATAGTTTTCTTCTTACAGAGCATTTCTGGGGCCAAAAGATATATTTCCCTACCTCCCGAACAAAGACAAATACGCCAAGCCCAACAAGAGGAAAGGCTTCAATGAAGGATTGTGGGAGATTGAGAACAACCCCAAAGTGGAGCTTACGGCCCCCAAGGTATGGCGGTTGGACTGACTGAAGCTTAAATAACCATCACTGACTTTTAAACCCTTTTTGGCTCTGGAGATAGTTCCTTCACTGCAGACTCTGTCATGGTTCGTGTGGCCTACATGCACTACTGGGATGTCTGCGTTGTTCTTGTTAGGAATAGGAACAAAGCTTAGGCCTTATCAACAAGTAGGGAAGTAGTAACGGATAGAATATCCTTAGTTTGAATCCGGACTTGTGTCGGCCTTTCTGGATCAGTATATCTTGTGTGCAGTGGACGCAAAGCTTCATTGTAATGAATTTGTTTTTTTTTTTGTATTTTCTTTTCTGTCCTATTTATTTGTTAATTTTTCACTGAAGCCGGTTCCTCCTGAGGGCTTCATTGAAAAGGATTCAGACAGCAGTCCAGAGGGAGACGAGCATGCAGACGACAAAGCAATGAAACCTAAAGTACCGGTAAGCTTATTTAAAAATTTAGAGCCCATCAATAGATAATAAATAAACATATAATTCATGTATGTCACTCCACTGCTTTGACATCCCTCTGCTTTGTTCTTGTGTTTTTAGCTTCCTTCTTGTTTTGTTTGCCTCAAACCTTCCTCTGTCTGCTTTATAGTGAATTACAGTGTTCTGCAGTCAGGAGATGACAAATTCATTGTTTTAATTTTTTGTGATGATAAACCCAGGGGCTTGTCTGCTAATGGTAGCGTGTGCAGCAGAGGAACTCCCGCTCATTTTTCCTCCCTTTCAAGATTGGCTCACCCCACCACACTGCGTCCTATGCTGTGTCTTGGGTGCATTCAGGTTCCAGGAAGTGAGGCTGAGCATGAGAATGATCAGGAGGAGGAGGAGGAGGAGGAGGAACAGGAGCAGGAACAGGAGCAGGGCTCTCTGATGTCTGAGCAGGGTGCTCAGGACCAGGATGTACGTACTTTTTGCATGCCGGGGTTCCATACAGCGGCGCAGGTCGTGTGATTCCCTGCCCGCGATGCAACAACGCATGTGACAATCAGTGGTTTCTCTCAATTGGTGGCTTATATTTTTTTTTATTTGACTGAAGAAATGTTTTGTCGGTGGGCGTAAAGGTTTGTCAGTGTTTGATGTTTTGACCAGCGTTGGGTTTGGGTTTCCTGTTTTCACTCTGATGAAGTTGATCGCTGACGTGTGAGAAAGTACTTTAAGTATTCATAATGGAATGTTGATCAGTGACGAAGCCTCCAGATCAAAGTCATTCAGGATTACAACAATTTAGTTCGTGATTCACAAAGATTTGCTAAAAAAAATCTGCTTCCTTTTTCCTTTTCTGACATGCTGTGGTCTCACCTTCCATTTTCTGCTCTTCCTGCCCATGTTCTGCTTAATTCTACTGTTTGCAATCAGCCAATGTTTTTATTTCCACATGGCTTTCTGTTTACTTTGGAGAAAGGTAAGTTGGGGTCAGTTAAACGTTTTATGGTGGAAGGAAATGATGGGATGCTTCATCTGGAGAATACTTGGGCTGTTCCTGCAGGCTTTGAGCACATTCACTCTGTCCCAGTTTTGCAGCGCACACTGAATATTTCAAACATGATGCAGTAAAGCTGTAAGAAATCATTAGTTGGTAGTTAATTTACATTCACATTCTAAACTATGAAAGTCAGACGGATTCAGTGAATGCAGAACTGGCTCATTGTGTTGTGCGGTGTGTCATATTACATTTGTCCTCTAGATGGTGCCACTGGCCCAACGTTCAATAATAATGGTTTGTTTTAAGAGTGCCTCTGTTATGTTTAAGCAAACTGGAGAAAGTTAAAAATGTGTGTTTAGCATTCAGTAACTTAATTAAAGTGTGTGAAATTTCAGGGCTCTGCTCAGAAGGAATCATCTGATGCATCTAAACCCAAGAGAGGAAGGAAGAAAAAGGTTGGTACTGTTCATTTCTTTTACCTACAGAAGACTTCAAAATAATCTAAAGCGTTTTCAAGTATCCTTTGTTTCTTGTTTTAAATGTTTCCAGGCTGATACAGACCAGGACAATGAAAAAGATGACGCACCAGCGAGTCCTGCCAGTCCGTCAGGTGGGCATCTGTGAAATCTGGACTGTTTAACGCCATTTGTAATCACTCGATTACGCTTGCTGGGGACCCGAGTGGCGCTGAGGTCTCTGGGTTTGTTTCACACTAAACCTCTAACGTACTGCAGCCTCCACTGATGCGCTAATGTGACTGAATGAACGATATCAATAAGAGAAACACCTTTACTGTACCCTGTGTGCACACTCGTTTCAGATACTGCAGATTATTTCCATACTGTGTGTACTATCTTGTGCAATCAGGTGGAGAAGTGCCGAAACGAAGAGGCAGGAAGCCCAAAAGTGAGAAGCTTCTTTTGCTGCAGCAGCAAGAACAGCAAGGCTCTGGAAGTGAGATGTAAGTACAAACACCAAGTTTCACAGTCTGTATTTACTCTGTGTGTCAGGTTTATCACGATGGGGGTGATAAAGAACTTAAATTGTAATATTAAACTTGAGTTTTGATCAGAAGCTCCTCAGACCCATGAAGCTGCAGCCAGTCCAACAGAAGCACCTTCTTCCCTCCTTCCAGGGATCCTGGGGAGTCTGAGAAAAAGCGAAAGAGAGCCCCAGACGATAAGGCCCAAAGTGGAGAGGAGGACAAGCGAAAGAAGGAGGACAGCAAAGGAAAAGACGCAGAGGTGAAAGAACCTGAGAACAAGAAGAAGAAGCAGTCGAAAGAGGACAGCTCCTCTGGCTCGGAGGATGAAGAGGCAAGTGTCCACACGAATATCCTGAGATAGACGCACCATGGGTGTGATAAGTAAAGGTGTATCAAGTTGAACAGTCAGTGTGATGAGTTCATGCTCATGACTGGTTTGTTTATTTATTTGTTTGTTTGTTTGTTTGTTTTTTCATCCCAGAAAAACAAGGGGAAAAAGAAGCAGCAGAACTCAGAAATGGACAAAGATGTCCGACGGCGTAAGGCGGAGGAAGCGAGAGAGTAAGTTTAAGTATACTGTGGGCTTCCCATCAGCGCGTGCCGTGATTCATCAAACATCTTAAAAAGAAAAGAAAGGAAAACATTTTCCCCAAAATGGTTTTTTCATTCTTATTTCTTGAACATTTGATTTATGATATTGACAATATTGACTGGTGAGGCCATCATTCTCTGATAGTTTTTTTTTTTTTTTTTTTTTGCTTACTTTCTGCCTGTGTGATCTTAAGAAGATGGTTTATATCAAATATCAAGGGTGTTAAAATGCAAGGGGGGGGAGCTCTGCATGTTTTCCATGTCTCCCTGCGTCAACACACCTGAATCTCATGAAGGCTCGTCACCAAGCCCAGCAGAAAGCCTGATAACGAGCCACTAATTACAATCAGCTGTGCTGAAGCAGGGAGACATGGAAAACATCCATGAATGCAGTTTGACACCTGTGGTTTATGTTCACAATATAAAAAAAAAAAAAAAAAAAAAAAAATTGGGGTGAAGAGTTGTGAATATCCCCATGAGTTCTTGTCAAGCAAGTGACTATACTTGAGCTCGTCTTAATTTCTTGGATGATAAGTTTGTGATAATCACAGAAGACAGGAGGAATCGGTCGAGTGACTGAATTCTGTGCTGCTTCTGTCAGATTTTCAGGATATGAATCAGTAACACATGGCACTTCTGCTTTAAACTTCTCGTGTGTCGACAGAAGCAGTGACATGTTTTGCCCCCCAGGTTTGATCTCTGTATCCATACGATTAGTGACTTATGCAGCAACCTTTGTTCCATGAAGTGGTCAGAGTAAGACCTGAGTAGTTTATGAAAAGTGTCAACAGGATTTCATAGCTTCAGACAAAAGGCCTATTTAGACTGACTTTTGAAGTTTACCAACATATTTTATTCAAAGGAAAGGCCACATAACGGTGGTAATGTTTTCGTTTGATGGTGTTATAAAGTCTTTGGTGAAAATCAACCCTCGAAATGGATTTAACAAAGTTCATAAGGTTGCCTTTTGTTTCACATTTCTTCAAAGAGTTCTAATAATGAAAAAAAGAGGAGCCACTCTTTCTATCGATGTGCTGTTTTTTATGTCTTTCAGACCAAATAAAGATGATGGGAAGAAAGCTGAAGAAAAGACGGGAGCCAAGAAGAAAGGTGAAAATAGTTAGCATTCAGAACACACGGTTGACCTCAGTCGCTTCAACTCTAATTCTGAATATTTGGTCAAGTTTTTACAAGTTTTTTCAAGGGACTATTTCTTATGTGTTGTGATGTTATGAAAATGAATAAATAAAGTATTCAAAGAACTCAAAAAGGGAAAGAAAGGAGAAAAAAGAAAAAAAAAGGTTTTACTCCAACAGGTGATTTGTTAAATACACAACTGCCTAATTTTTGTTTTGAGTAATGCGGATTCTTTCCTTTCACCCAGAGCTGTCCACTGACTTGAAACTCCAGAAGCTACACAGTGAAATCAAGATTTCACTGAAAATTGAAAACCCTGTAAGTTCCTCAAATCGTGGTTGACATATAAGCCCATTGTAGGTCACTGAAGTGCATCCATCTTTTCAGACAGCATCATCAATCGATGTTCTCCGCCTTGTGTGCGGAGCTGACAGAGACAAAAATCTTTTCCTCTTTGTCCTGCAAGAAAAATGCTGTAAAGTTTTATCCATTTCACTGTTTGTATTTACCTTTATTCTTAATGGAATTACTTCAGTATTCGACGTACAAGAGTGTGTGATTATGTCAACTGAGAGTTTACATCAAACATGTTGGCAACTCTGTCATCATATTCATCCCGTTTCTTTAATTTGTCGTCACCACAACTTTATTTGTCGTTTCATCTTCTTTGCGTGTCACCTTTAACGCCGGCCCACACTTTCCCCAGGATGTGAAGAAGTGTTTGGACGCCCTGGACGAGATCAGCGCCCTTCAAGTCACAACTCAACACCTGCAGAAACACAGTGACCTTATTGCTACGCTCAAAAAGGTCAAACCTGATAAAAAAAATATATATATTTTAACTTAATTTTATTCCTGTTCAAAAATGCATTTTTGACCATCTTTTCCATTAAAGTCCTTTTCTGTTTTAACTACATGATCAATATAAATATGGAAGTGCTTTAACAGAATGGGTTTTGGTACTGACGTGCGATTTTTCTTCTCTTTTCTAGATTCGCAGGTTCAAGGCGAGCCAGGATATCATGGACAAGGCCACCATGTTGTATAACAAGTTTAAGAGCATGTTTCTGGTGGGAGAAGGCGACTGTGTGCTGAGCCAGGTGCTCAACAAGTCTTTAGCTGAGCAGCGGCAACACGAGGAGGCGAAGAAAGGAGCGCTGAAGAGGGTCGAGTCAGCGAAAGAAAACAACCCAGGTATTCTTGAGGACTGATGATGGATTCATTCGATGCTCCACTCGGGGAGAACATCACAAATTTAGAGTGTAGCTGTGCTAAAATAACACATTGCATTATATTTTGAGAGTCAGCTCATAAAAAGCAGAACTCTCTTCACCTCTTAGGTGTTCCATAAAGAAAAGGTCCCACATATCTCCATGTAAAATCAAACCTGAGTAGCAACTGAGGAAAAAATACATCAAGCAAACACAACTTCTGAAGCTTGGAAGTTAAATCTCAAGCTGTCATTATTTATTTGCTCGTGTTTTGGTTATTTAGAGATAAAGGTTTCAGTCATCTTGTTTTCCTGGAGTTTTGTTTATTTTGACTCTTTATCTCACTGGAGCTGCTTGTTTCTCTTTCCTCTTTCGGTCACATGACCTTGATCAGTGTGAGGAGTTTGTGAATCTTACCGTGGCAATTGGGTCTCGTGCAGACTTCCATCATAAAAGCATTAAATGTCACTGCACATCTTCCAATCTAACCAGTGTTACTTTATCTCTTGAAATCTGGAGCTTTTTTGTGAATGTGATCTCTCGTGACCACGTCACATCTGGCACAAGCTCACTTGAACGTGAGGATGATGTGAAGCTTCTGCAACCCAAAGAAAAAAATAACACAGTAAGTGTATGAAAACCTGAATTAACAAAATGCAGAGTAAAACAAGTTCAGGAAATAACATTCTATTAAATATTTAGGGGGGGGAAACTGAAAAGACAGACAGGATTTGTGTCTCCATGAGGAGTTGTACTCCTCCTCACTGATGACTGGAATAAATCAACCTTAAAGAAGAAAATGCTCAAATTCCTTTTAGTTTGTAGGCAGTGTTACTTTGTGCAATGTGCAAATTTCTAACAATGATAACTTAAATATATATGGATCAGTGCTGAAACAAGTTGTATTTGGCTCTTCCAGCTGGTAAAATAGTAAATGGACTCCACTTATATAGGAGCAGAGTTGAATAAGCATTTCGTTTCATTCTTGTTACATGTTTTCAGCATATATGAGAGCAGTGTTGGAACCTCCCGGGTTCATAGGGTGGAGCAGATTGGTGTTTAGGGTTGGTGTCTTCAAAGCACATGGGAGCCCAGCGTGGGTGGATCATGCGACAAAGCGGCACCACAAAGCGCGTCTGTTTATTGATCAGAACAGGTCGCATCTAAACCCAGCTGAGGAGGAGACGCTGGTTCTCTGGTTAGTCGTTTTATTCCGTTCCAGGAGGTCTGATAGGATCTTTGCGGTCGTCGTTCTCAGCAGAAACACAAGAGTGCGATGGGGCTTCACAGCCACATCCTCGCATGTCCTTACTGCTCCACCACCAAAATGGCCGCCTCTGTGAGAGGCCTGTTCCCAGGCCGAAGCATGGCGAATGGATGGAAAATCTGGTTTCTCTCAGCGTTGGATGCCTCATCACATGCTCCCGCCGCGTCTCGTCTTTGCGGTGGCTCAGGTCACGTAGCGCTGCTTCTCCTCTGACTGAGGCTGTGTCTGTGTTTCCTGCCTGCAGACAAGGTGACAAACGGTGATGCGAGTCCAGACGAGAAGAAGCCGGAGGCGGACAGAGAGAAGCCTGCTGAAGACGCTCCGGCGGGAGAAAGTCAAAGGTCGTTAAAGCAACTCCAGAATGCCTGAACTCTTCTTTTTGAAGATATTGAGGTTTTACTTTCAAAACATTTGTCTGACAAGAGCCACATATAAATATCATTTATGGTGATACAGCTTCTGTTAAATGTTCCAAACGTTTTTACTACAGTGGTGTGTAGCTTCCTCAGATTGTTTGATCTTGAATTTGACTAAACGTTCCACTTTCCAGTAAAACTCCAGAACACAGCCCATCCAGCTACGTTTACTTCTTCTTAGAACTCTCTCGCTTGGCCATCCTGTGCCCCTTTTTTTTTTTTTTTATAAAAATCTTATGTATTAATAGTTCAACTAAGCTCTTAAACCTCTGACGTAACCGTGATATAATCTTTGATTTTCTGCCAAGCGGTTGTAAACGCAGCTTGAATATGGTTAAATTGAGCAGAATAAAGCTGATTGCTACAGAGTGGGTTTAACGGCCGTTTCAAAAACTAATCAGCAGTTTTAGCAGTAATCTAGTTAATCTCCATATGTTTTTCTGAAAGATTTAACCTGCGGATCTACACATCTTAAACTTCTCTCATTTTTAGGGAAACAATAAAATCAATCTTCATTTGTGCTGCACCGTTCAGGTGTTGTCATTTAAATGTGTATGTTTGTTTTTAACGCAGTGCCCCAAAAGCTCCGGAGGAGTCCACCTGAATGTCCCGTACGCCTGAAGGAAAACATTTTGCTGCTTTGTTCCGACTGGCCTGAACAGCGAGGACATCCTGTTCGCTCACAGCTAACAGCCGTCGCTGGTTTGTAGTTAAACGATTGTTACCCGTCAGCGTTGCTGCTTTTAAACTTCAATAGATTAAACCCCACCCTACCCACATAATGACTGACTGCATATTTTATTTTTGTACTTAATACTTACCTTTCACACACACGCCTTGTGCGTCATTGTTACAGAGACTGAAGTCGGGAGTAAGAGATTGTGTTATTGTGAGAGTAGATTTTCTCGCTATTTGAATGTTTCCAAACATGGTAGGTAGAAACCGAATGATTGAATTCTCATCAGTGTTTGTTTAGATGCTCAGATATGATCGATAGGTCAGGTGGTTTACCAGTAGTTAGCTGCAGTAACTGTCATGAGCACGTTTCATACACATTTCCTTCAGATGCACAACATGCGGAGGGTGCCAAAGTGTCTTTTGCCGAGAAGATTTTATTTCTAAACCGTGTTCAATGTTGTATTGAGTTCTGTTTTTTTTTTTTAACATAAGATGTAAATAAGAGTATTTTTGTGCCTGTCTGAGCTGTTTCAGTGTCCAGTAATAAAGTGATAGCTTTAGCTCATCTGTCCTCCTCAATTGGATGATTTGATCTTGATTTTTTTGTGAACCTCCAGGTAACTCCAAACTAACACCATGGTGGAAATGTTGCTCAACGTCTGATTTTCTCCGTTGTTCATGGAAAAACATTAGTTAATGGATTCTCTAGAGGACTTTCTTTTTTTAATTAAATAAAAGCAGCTGACCCACGGTGTCTGCAACATTTATTATTGTTTTGTGTTTCAGTTTTTTGCACATCTTAGAAAATTGTATTTGGCAAAACCATCACACCCCCCCAAGTACCGAGTCAGAATCATTCCCTCTTCTTTTTTATCACAAACGGCTCCCTGATTTACTTTTCCAGCATAACTGCACAGGATTTTTGGTTCCTACTACTGTAACATTCATACTGATTCATTTAATATCAGACATGTTGAAATTGTTAGGTTTCTGAGTAAGCAAGTAGTGACAAAGTCATTTTAGCACATAATGTTTATGTAAATAATATATAATAGTCACTGCTTTGCAACACATACAGTATTTGTATTTGTATTTATTATGATCTCCATTAGCTGTACCCGGTACAGCTAATCTTCCTGGAGTCATCTCAGTAAATGTATATCTTTGGCTTTTGGGTGAAATTTATGGACAATGTAAAAATGCTACGGTGATATTACATCATGAAATTGGAGCATTTAAGTAGAAGAGCGCCATAACTTCATAATGTCAAACTATTCAACGAAAAGCCAACAACGGCGGTGGGTATCCCACAGCATAAAGTATCAGTATTCCTTTACTTGTCACGTGCCCTTGAGTATCAATTACAGCTTGAAAACAACATTTCATACTATTCATATGTAGATTTATTGACTGCTGAGGAAGCCTCCCCTCAGGTCTTTGAGGGTCGGAGCCGCACAGCTATGAGTCTCTACGCGGCAGATCAGCTGATCTCAGAGGTTTTCTATGCCATGGGGTTCAGGTCTATACAAAATGCACATCGTTGATTTCAGGTACTCCAGTCTCCAGCAGACATGAAAAGAATGATGCCGCCTGGATGAGCTGGAGTGTTGTCGTTCCCAGAGATGGAATGAGGCCTGTGTTGTTCAGGCAGTTCAGCAGTGACTCAACACACCTGCCCACACTAACAACACCGCCAGGCCCATCTGGTGACAAATCGGATAAATACTTTTTTTAAAATGAATTGTCTGTGGTTGCAAGAAAATGAAATCTTTAAACATATTTAAGACGTTTTGGTTTGCTTCAGTTTCCAGTTAAAGTACTGAGCTTTAAAGGACAGTTTTACTCTATGAATTACGTATGTAAAAAAAAAAACTTTTTTTCTTGAGAAAAACCACAACATACAAAAATATAAGTAGTTTTTATTTCAAACAAAAATATCTGAGATATCAAAACAAACAGGTTTTTATTAATAGCAATGCTTAAATAAAAAAATAAAACCTCTGAAATAAAGACATTACATTTCAACAGGGCAATGTATCAGTTAAATGCGCCACGGTCCACGTAGGGATACGCCTGGAAATCCCCCAGTTTGTTGCCTGCAGCGTCGTAGTGCAGCATCCAGAAACATTTGTCACAGAAGACACACGGATCACTGGGGGCAAAGTGATCGTTGGTGGTGAACCATCTAAAGAAGGTAGACAGTTAAAAAAAAAGGTGTTAACTATTTAAAAGTCAAAGTTACTGAAGTTTATGTTGTTTTATTTTTTAACCCACCTCCCAATGAAGATATGGCAAACGGCACACTTCTGTGTCAGGATCCGATGCTTGTGTATGAGCAGAGGGTAGAGCTCCTTGTCCAGGCAGTCGTCTTTATGGGCCAGTCTGTGACGAGGGAGAGGAGGAGGAAGAGGGTCACTCCAGAAAGGCCGTGAGTGCTGCGATTTGTCTCACCCTGCTGGCATGCAGAGCTGCTTTCATGTGTGGTCGCCCTGCTTACGCCACCAAAAAACAAACCACCTCTCAGACATTTACGCATCATATCTTGTGAGAGCCATCAAACGTGGCAGGACAATGGGCCGCTTTATTTCTCAGGATTGTAGTAAGAACCCGGAGACTTACAGCGTCAGGCTATCAACAGCATCACCTCCTGTACAATAGTAATCCGCTCATCTGTTTACGGTCGATGGAGGCAAAGGCAATTATTCAGAGTGTGGAGGTAGACATTTCCACGCTCCGAACCAAGAGAACAAGCGTCTAATTGACGATGAGCTAAAATGACCCTGGATCGCCGCGCAGTTATTTCCATGAGGAAAAACTCTTACGTCACAGATCATTTGGTTAACTAGTGAATAACCAGCATTGACTATTTTAAAAACTGATATTCAGATACTTCCGTCATGTGCAAAAGTCATGCGGAAAGTGTTGCCTCCTGTAGTTTTTCGAATTTGATTTGGCTTTTCTGATCACTTCATGTTAAGAGTCACGTGGATGCCTTCAGGTTCGATGCTGCAGACGGAATAAAGGAAACACTGTCGCCTCAGAAGCCTGCAGCACTGCAGTCTGTCTCCACAGGTGTGTTCCTACAGCCAGGAATAATGCAGGTGAGACTAACTGCTGGTTTTGAACGGACTGCATGTGGAAATGTATGATTCCTTTCTCTGTATTTATTAACCCTGCAATGGATCCAAACCCATGGCTCAGGTCATGGAGCAGGCTGTTGTATTTCTTTCTGCAGCAGGGCAACAAGGAGCTGTTTCCACAGAGCTCCAGGTAGAAAAACTGTCTGCAAACACCGTTTGTGTTTCAGTATGAAAACTTTTTTTTTGTGCAAAACCTTCAGGAACTGTTTCAAAGAGTGTTTTACGGTTGCTTATGTTGACCTACGAGAGAGCATTTCCTGAGGCCATCTGGTGTGATGCGGTGACGTTTTCAGTCATGCTGCGTGCATGACAGCTTCTGGTCAGTTGTAGTAATGCATTCAGTACAGGAATTAAATGCATTAACCAGAGTAAGTCATTACTGCACTCACAAGATCTAATATTTCCTGGAGTGGAGTTTTCCTGATGATCAATGAGCCTCCATTACACTGAAGAGTTGCAAAAAAAGATACAAATTGATTCTCGAACTTGCAGCCAATCTCAATCCCTTAGCAATAAGGCACATCTTCACAGACTTGGACAAGATGTGTTTTCATATTAAGAATATTTTTGTTGCTAGATTCCTCCCAACTTGTACTGGATCTCAGAGCTTTAACAGATGAGGTTGCTGCAGTTCATGAGAAGATATTTCAAACATCACTCCTGACCCAGTGTCTGTATGACCAATAACGACATGCGATTCATCTGCAGGATAATGAGGTTTTATAGGTGAACCTGAATCTGAAGCTGCTCTCTTCATGATGGGAGCAGTTTAAGTGAACACAAATCCAGTAGCAGTTCCCACATTTATTTAGGAACGTTAAGTACACAAATACAAGGTACTGTTCACTAAATACACTTTAGCAGGAGGAGAAGGGTTAACCTGGATTTACGCAAATTCTTGCTCGTCAGTTTTGTTAGATAAACATAGCTAAGGTTAGTGTCCAGTTAAGTTGACTAGATAATATTTAAATTACTTAAACTCGTTTTGGTTGAACATGGGTTAGTTATTTCCACATTAATTATGTCCTATATTTATTCACAGCATAACTCAGTTTCGTGGAAATTGTTGACATGACTTAATTTTGTGTGTGTGTGTGTGCGTGCGTGCATGCGTGTGTTCTTCTGACACATAAACATAATGTCAAATATACTGAATAGAGAAACTTTCAAACGGCTCACAACAAAAGACACAAAATGTTGACATTCAGTCAGTGCAAAATGACCAGGAAGACTTTTGCTCACAAACATTCAGCCATAAATGGCTAATATTTACAGTAACTATTTTCCCCTGAGGTTTGAGCACAAAGTGTAGCTACTTGACAACACAGTAGGCACTGATATCTCCTCATCCTCCTCATCTTGAGGGACCATCTTGGCGTTTCCTTAAAGCTCTTGTTTGACTTACTGTGTTCACAGTGGGCCTCCGGTCTTTACGCTTTGGAGGTGACTGATCGGAGTCGTCCGCGAAGGGAATAGCTGAAAGAAAAAAACAAAACAAGGAAGAATGCACAGCAGAGTGAATTCATCCTTCTTCTGTTGTTACATCCTGTTCTAACATGATGCAGATATGAAATAGTATTCATCTCAGGTATAATTGTAGTATTACATAACAGCTGCTGCTGTGGTAACCTTCCCTGAGTTTGTCTGATTCACTTCACAACGTGACACTTCAACACTTGTCATGCCATGTTCATGTATGCAGCCAGTCGAATCCACTGCTGGATTTTCATGCAGTGACACAAAGATGAGTGGATCTGAGTGGCTGGAATGAGTTTCTCTGCAGAGCGGCTTCACTCTGCAATAGAGTGAGTAGCTCTGCCATAAAGGGATAGACTCAAAGTCAAACTGCTGGTCTTTCACACTGAGTGGAGCCAGCTGAGGCAGTCTGGGCATCTGGCTATCATGACCTCTTAGCACCTTGAGTTTGAGGCCCAGACTCCCGATCAACTTGGCTCTAAGTAACTGAAAAAAAATTACCGGTAAATTTGTCTGGTGTGCCGCTGCTGTGGAACCGGGACAAATCACACACAAGCCTGTCAATTAAAAAAGGGAAGGGGTGGGCTAAAATAGCGCAACAACCTTTTAGATAAAATTATACAAAACACGTTACTGATATGCGGGTGTTTTAATCAAATCATGTGAATTATATAAACGTGGAATAAACTATCCTGTCTTTACTGTAAATAATTGAGCTTTGGACAAATTTTTTCGGCATTACATTTTGAATTTCGAATCTGAACTCAAATCAAATGCTTCAACATATCTAATAGACTACATACACTGCAAAGAAATCCAAGCGCAGTATAGGTTTGGCCAGCCGGGGGCGCTCGGTGCCTTACGCATCAGTAGCTGACGTCGCAGAAGAAGTCGTGAGGCGCGATGCCAGCTTAGGACTAAGCCTGCTCTTGTTCATGACTATTTTCCAGTTTTGAAGGTAAGCCGGTTTAAAAACTATATATAAGTAATAGAGAACAGTTGGGGGAGATCATACGTGCCTAAGAGTGTAATGGGTGTCGAGTGGGAAGCTGAATTTAAAACATTTTGAGTTGGTGAAGGCTGCATGGAAGATGGCGGACGTGCCCGTTGCAATCGTGGTAATGAGCCATATGGCTGTGTTCGAAACCGCATACTTACCTACTACTCATACTAACTTATTGAGTACGCAGTGTGTTTACACTGGCAGTATGCGATTTTGAGTATGCGAGAAGTTCCCGGATGCATACTGCATTCGCCAGAAATGTTGAGTATATATTAGGGCTGGGCGATATGGCAAAAAAAATGATCACGATTTATTTTTTCATATCATTCAATCTCGATTATAATCACGATATGTTATATTGTTTTTAAACCAGTTTTAAAGCATGTGCACTCAAAAGTAAGAAACTATAGAATAGTTTGAAATTTTATTAACAAACCAAGTAAGTAGCAAATTAAATAACATGAACACAGACAAATATATGAACAATTTCACTCAACAGTGTAGAAAATGGGAAAAAATATAGCACCAACAGTGTCACAGTTTACAGCCCTGAGGATTTTAGGTGCTGTACAAAATTAAAAAAACTAAACAAACTCCCTTGGGGATAATGAAGGTGCTTTAAAATGTAAACATTATTTTCAACTTATGATGCTAAATGCTTAGATCAAATGTACAAAATGTAAAAAAAAAAAACCCAATATGGATTGGATAGATTACCCTTAAAATGTAACAGTACAACACAATATGAAAAAATAGCAGCACTGAATACTCAGATCAAATGTCTTTTATAAAAACAATACCACTTGTGGTAAAAATTTAAAACGGTAAACTCTCCTTTATATTAGCATATCAGTCAAATTAAACAAAATATAGTAAAACTATAAGAACAATATCACTGCAAGGAATGGAGAAAAATATCACGAAACAGTGCACTAATTTCAGTCCTGAGAATTTCTGGAGGTAAACAAAATAGAACATTAACAGATAAACAAACCACCTGAGTGTAAAGTGCAAGACTTTTACATGTTGAATCTAGACCACATCATTAAGGACTTCGGCCCAGGTTTTTTGCCAGAAAGACTAGCCTGTCTACAGCATCTGGCTTTAAAGCTGCCCTGTGGCAGGACACAATGTTGCCCCCTGTGCTGAAAGCTCTCTCTGAGGGTGAACTGGTGGCAGGAATACAGAGGTACCGCTTTGCCAAGAGGCTAACTCTGGGATATGTTGCAGAGTGGGTCTTCCACCAAGCCAATGGATTGGTTTCACTGTCTGCATTTGGCGCTTGCAGATAACTATTTAGTTCTGCCTCAACAGCCTGCTGGTCCGTTAGTCCAGAAGTCGAGACTGAGTAGGGCTTTTTGAAAAAGCTGCCAAGTGTCTTCTTCTGTATTTTTGCTGGTGTCACTGAAGCTGTAGCACCTGCTGAGGTAGTAGGCTCAGACTGCGAAGTCTTCCATTCATCCAACATTTGTGAGACAGCATTGGCCCTCACAGCCTCTACTTTGTCAGCCTGGATGTAGTGGATCTTGAAGCGAGGATCAATGAGAGTTGCCATGCACAGGACGTCATCAGTGGCAGCATCATCAAATTTTTCATTTAAGTAGCTGGTGACTGAACTCTTGATGACCTTGGTGAGGTCTGTGTCAGCATCTCCTGGCTTCAAGACCTCTTCATTGAAGAGCTGAAGGACAGGTTTCACACAAGAAACACTGACATATCCTTCTCCAGAAAGGGCGTCAGTAAACTCAACAAGTGGATTGAGAGCCTTGTGGACAGACTCCAAGACATCGATGTCCTGCCATGAGGGAATCAGGTTCCTGTTTTTTCGATCATCTGATAAAACCTTTGCAATGGCCTTCTCTTGCTCCAGTACTCTTGCAATCATGGCATGACGGGACCCCCATCTTGTAGGAGATTCTGTGATCAGCTTGTGCTTCGGCAGTTTGAGTTCATCTTGGGCAGATGCTAGTGCTCGTTTCTTTTTCCACGAGTACGAAAAAGCACTGACCACTTTCTTGCACACACTGACAGCTCTCTCAATCCTCTTGTCCTTCATGCTTCTCTCTGTACAAAAGAAAAAAGATAAACATAAGCACAACATCAGTAAGGTTTTCATAAATTTTAGAATACATTTAGACTTCAAAACACAAAACCTATACTCACTAACAGTAAGAACAAATTATTTGGAAATATTTTCAAATGTTATTCATGAATTATCAGATTTTAACAAAGGAATAGATAAAAAAAACTTGATGAAGTATTAGACAGATATAGTGTCTGAATGAAAATAAAATGATAAAATATGTAACCATTATGTTATTTTTAGAAGCAAAAAAAATTTCATGAAAAATGCTGTTTTTATTTACTTACCTATAGCTGAGTGCAGTCGATGACCAAAACACTGCAGTCGAGTCCAGCCTTTGAGAGCAACAGCTTTAACGATGTTGGGTCCGTTATCTGTTGTGATGCACACCTGTCGGTCTTCGCTGAGGCCCCACGATTCCAGTGCATCCTCCAGCCCCTGACTGATGATTTCGGCAGTGTGGTCCTCCGGAAAATACAGAGTCTGCAAGCATCTGCTTTGTAGAGCCCACTCCTGGTCGATGTAATGTATCGTGAGGCTCAGATATGGCTCAGATGTGCGACTGGACCAAAGGTCACTGGTGGTTGCAAAGTATTTAATCTCTTTCAGCTCAGTTTCCAGCTTTTCTCTGCATTCGTCATACAGCTGTGGCATTGCAGTTTGAGAAAAATATTTTCTGCCGGGGATTTCGTACCTCGGATCCAGCACTTTGATTAAATGTTTGAATCCCTCTTTCTCCACTGAGTTTAAAGGCATCATGTCTTTTGCCAGACAAAAAGTAATCGCACGTGTGATGTTTTTTCTCCTCTTCGAATGTTGCTCGTACGGAGCAATGGCCTGAAAAGATGAAACGATGGATTGTTGCTTTGGTCCTGCGGCTGCCCCGCTAGCAGCGGCTGCCCCGCTAGCTGAGGCTACGCTGCTTGTGCTGCGTGTGCTAGCAGCGGTAAAAGACGGTGCAGACTCCGCTCGGCTTTTCATACTTTCTGTATAATCACTTGGGTGGTACTTCTTCAAATGATTGAACAGATTTGTTGTGTTGCCGGTTTTTGAGGGCACCGACCGGCGACATACCTTGCACACCGGCTTAGTTTGCTGCACGTCACTTTGGAGATACCCAAACCACCGCCACACAACCGACGTCGAGTAACCTTTCCTGTCAATTATAGCCTCATCTCCAGAGGATAAGGCCAAGTCATGGCTGACATCATCTGTTTCGATGTCCTCGGCTCCACGTTCAGCTCCGTGTTCGGACATTTCTGTTTACTTCGGAAAACTACTGGCTGAAGTTGAGCAGGAAAATCTCGACTCTGATTGGCTATGACCAAGCACATTTCTTCTTTTTCTTCTTCCATGATGTTTTGCGGCAGCTTGCATCCCATTGGTTGCAATACCGCCATCTGCTGGTCATTATACCTCTATCTTATCCTATTACATTTTCCCCATCAGTGCTCACGCACATTTCTGCCATGTCTAATCGAGTAAATGTGTTCACAGCTGATCACCGTGATCGAGTTGAAATTAATCACGATCATTAATCACGATCATATAATCGCCCAGGCCTAGTATATATCGTGTGTTCACTACTCATACTGAAATTGCCCAAGATGCAACGCGACGGACAGCGGTTGCGCCAGACAGAGCTTGCGCCGCCTGGCGGCCGGTGTCGTGCCAAAAAGTGATTCCCTGCCATAAAGTGATTTCCGGTCTGCGGGCAGCTGAAAAGCGCAGCTTCTGTGGCTCTGCCAAGCTTTTCCGGCTCTACAGACTGTTTATCTGCTCCTTTATTACGGATTATTTAGAGAAAATTAAGCACATACATTGTCAGTACATTATCTTTAAGTATTAAAGTTTATTTAGCCTTTTTTTTCTGTTTCTGAATCGCGGGGGCAGCGCCGGAGCGATTAGTTACTTTTTCACTTCTGTCTGCAGACCTTCTCCTCCCTCCAGACAGTCTCTCTCTCTTTCCACGAGTTTTTCACTCTTTCCGTGTCTTTAAGTGGAGCCATCAGGCTGGAGCTCCGTCTACTTTCACTTTTACCGTCATGTTTTGTTTGCTATGGCGCTCTGGCGCATGCGTACACTTCCGCGACCTGCGCGCAATGCGCAACGCGGTCTCAAATTCTGGCTGCTGCGCGGACGTCCGCGGACAGGAATTCATGACGATTTTTACGTCACGCGGACCAACGCGCAACGCGCACCCACGCGGACATGTGAAGCATGGACGGGCCCTTAATTGGGCTCAAACAAGTTTGTTTCTGATCATCCAATGATGTTTATTTGTGTTTGCGTTTGATAGCCTCCTGTACGTCCAGTTGCCTTATATCACTGTCAAATACCGGTAAGCTAGTTGGCGATTTTAACCTGGCTTGTTGTTATGCTAATAAAGATATGCCACGGAGGTGACACGTTTTCTTTTCTTTTTTTTGCACCAAAATTGCTAGATTGCTCGACAGAGTAATTTCATCCGATATAAGGCAACTGGACGTACAGGAGGCTATCAAACGCAAACACAAATAAACATCGTTGGATGATCAGAAACAAACTTGTTTGAGCCTGATTAAGACTGCTGCAGAGCCACAGAAGCTACGCTTTTCAGCTGCCCGCGGACCGGAAATCACTTTATGGCAGGGAATCACTTTTTGGCACGACACCGGCGGCGTGATCCATGGTCGCCCGCCACTAAAGCCCGACCGGGCCTGGAGGCTGGGCCGCCGGGTCGGGGGACCTGACTATGGGTGGCCGTTTGTGCCATACATCGCCTGGTAGAAAACGCCGTTAAGAACGACGCTTTTAACACCGAGCGCCGCCAGGTGCTTTTGGACGCCTCGCGCCGCCACGCGCTCCATAACATGCTAATATTCTCCTCCCCTGAAGTTTCACCAGCCAGTAAAAGGTATCGGTCTTCTTTTTAGAGGAACTTTTTTCCATATATGTTTTATTGTCCACATGACGTTTGATATATTAAATGTATTAAAATATATTTTTTCCTTTCTGATCAATTTTTCAAAACTCAAATGTTTAAAAATAAATCTGAGATTCTCTCTTTAGGGTCTATGTTTGTCTGTTACAACATTACATTCCCAGTACAATTCAGTTTTTTTAAATAATATCTGAATGCATGATTAGAAGAAGTATTTGAATATTCGTTTGGTAGTAAGTAGGGATGGGACGAGATCTCGTGTCACGAGATCTCGCGAGATCGCAATGCCGCGAGATCTCGCGAGATCGAATGCCGCGAGATTAAGTAAGTTTATATCAAGGCAAAAACTCTTTATTAACTGGAATATTGACGGAATGATACATTACAAGGCGCAAAGCCATATAAACACGTGCAAACCCCTGAATATGCCCATATTCATATTTAAAAATCCGGTCGAAAAGGACATGAAATACTGTTCTGCGCATGTTCTATCTGCAAGGAATCTTGGTCTTTTGAGTCCACAAACTACTTGTGATACAATTTAATTGATACGACGTAAAGAAAATGTGCGGAAACGATCGTTCAGTTCTTCTCTTTTATTGAGAAAACGGTGCATCGCATCAATGAACATTTTACCACGTCTTACCGGCTCACACTCTTTTTCTAACAGCATGCAGAGAGAGCCTGCAGCGGCTGCGGCGCCCTTCTTCCTCTGTGGTGTCTGTGTAAAATAAGGTTGAACATGCAAACAGCGCACCTAGTGGCATGAAGTGCAAATGCAGTCATGGCGTCGTCTGTGCACCGCGGTTTGAATGGGAATAGGCGAACTAGGCAGCCGCCTCGGGCGCAGTGTAGAGCGGAGGGCAACGTGGCCGTACAAGGGGCACTCTGACCCGACGCTGCATGTGAGTACCGCGCTGCCCCCCACACCTTAGCACCAACACCCCCCCCCCCCCCCCCCCCCCCCCCCCCCCCCCCCCGGTCTCGTGTCGTCTCGATCTCGTGGACTCAATCTCGCGAGACATCTCGTCCCGTGACATTTGTGTCTCGTCCCACCCCTAGTAGTAAGTGTCAGGGATGCTGAACTACTTAAACACAAATCTTCACACTGGTTATGTGGCTCCCGCTTAATTTATTATGACATAATTTGTTTTATTTTGTTACTGCTTATATTTTTAATAATAAATCACACAACATAAAACAAAAGTTCAACTGGTACGAAGGCACAGATAATTATTTCACTTATAAACATGTTATTTCTGGCTGCATAGGGACATTTTATCTCAACGATGCAGTCATTGGACACCATGACATCTGGGGAGCCACCAAGCAGGTTACTGTCAGAGAGGAACACTGCTTTTCCTGGATCGTCACACCAGTGGGCTTCATGTATTCCTCTCAATTCCGAAGTCACAAGCCTGGGGTCAAAAAGATAGTTTATTGCACAATGTGTAGGTATTATTACAATCTGTTATTACAAAATAGAAGGAGAGAAGGAAAGAAATATAGGCTCAACTATTCAAGATTTCTTTGTTTACACAAGACTCCTTTGTGGGGGGTTTTTTCTATCACAAGGTGGGATTTATTTATTGTATTTATGAGAGTTAAAACATTTTCGGTGAAGGAATCTGATTCTACATAAATTTTGAAAATGTGATCTAACTTTTTCAAAGGTAAAAAATTCCCTGTGGGAACATTTACAATCCTTTTGTCCTGTTCTGACTATTCGCAAACTTTAGCTGCTCTGAAAACATGTCAGATAAGTAATTTTTTGAATATTTTCCACCCTATAACCCTGTAAGTTTCCTCATTAAGCTCACCCCTGATCAAAAGTATTTATTTTTTTGTTTTTAAACATTTCAGTTTTGAAAAATTTATTAGAAAGGAAAAAATATATTTTAATACATTTAATATATCAAACGTCAT
The DNA here is from genome assembly GCF_902148845.1 of Salarias fasciatus. Classification (NCBI taxonomy): domain Eukaryota; kingdom Metazoa; phylum Chordata; class Actinopteri; order Blenniiformes; family Blenniidae; genus Salarias; species Salarias fasciatus. Next base: position 20,206,713 of record NC_043750.1, on the reverse strand, counting down.
GTGGACAAGAAAACATATATGGAAAAAAGTTCCTCACTCAGTTTTCAAGCGCCTGGTAGAGCTTTAAAAGCGCCTGGCGGCGCTCGGCGTCAAAAGCGCCGTTCTTCACGGCGTTTTGTACCATCTTCTTCTTCTTCTTTCAGTTTATTGTCATTGCACAAAGTGCAACGAAATTTCAAGCAGCATCCGTGTATATATAATTTAAAAGAACAACCAACAATAGTGCAAATTTAAAAGGAAAACATAAATAGAAAAAAAAATCATATATAGAAAAGAACTTGCAGTATTTGCAGATTATTGCACATTTCCATGAGTGCGTGTCTGTCAGTGACCCTTCAGATTCAGTGCAGTGATGGCTTGTGGAAAGAAGCTGTTTCTTAGTCTGTTTGTCTTTGTTTTGATGGACCTGTAGCGCCTGCCAGAGGGTAACAGTTCAAACAGGTGGTGTGCTGGGTGGGTACTGTCTCTTTTGATTGCCTCAGCTCTGCTGAGGCAGCGGGATGTGAATAAGGCTGAATCCCATTTCACCCCTTAGCCCTTCCCCTTGGCCCTTCCCCTTAGCCCTCCGCCTATGAAACGGAGTGCTAAGGGGTAGGGGAGAAAGTCAACCCCTCCGAATTGGGACACCCCTCCGACAATCGCGTACGTCATCAGTAGTCGCCGCTGCCGATGACGTAGGCAGATGCGACAATTATCTGCCGAAGAAGAATGTTTTTCTTACATTTTAAAACTTTATTAAGTGACAAAATACTGACATTTATGAACGTCTTTCGTTGCGGACGCCGCCATCTTGCCGATCTTGGAAGGCTTTCTGAGAAATCTGTCATCCAGTGGCGATGGTGGCGAGGGGCGCTTGTTTTGTTCGCCTGGACCGTGGGGTTAGTTCACTTCCGCATTGGCGGGGGCGCTCGTTTCCCACCCGCGCATTCCAGGCGGGCCGTGTTGAAGAAACCAGTTTATTGAAAATAATCGTCTATCTGTTGTGTTTGGAATGCGCCTGGAATGCGCGGGTGTGGAAACGATCACTCCAGTCAATGCGGAAGTGAATTAACCCCGCCCGCCAGGCATGATCTAGGCTGAAAGAACAAGCGCCCCTCGCCATCGGCCGATACCCCTCCGTTTGGAGTGTGCCTCTCGAGAATCTCCTTTTGGAGGGGTGACTGGCCCTCTTTCTTGGCCCTACCCCTCCGTCATAATGACAATTGGGACACTCCTACCCCTCCACGTGAACGCGCAAAACGAGGGGTAGGGCCAAGGGGAAGGGCTAAGGGGTGAAATGGGATTCAGCCTAAGTCTCTGATGGAGGGAAGAGGGCATCCGATGATCTTTTCAGCTGTCCTCACCACTCTTTGTAGTCTCTGCCTGTCTGCCTCGGTGCAGTGGGAGAACCACACGGTGATGCAGTAGGTCAGGATGCTCTCGATGGTGGAGCGGTAGAAGGTCACCAGCAGCTTCTCACAGATGTTACTTTTCCTGAGAACTCTCAGGAAGTGCAGACGCTGCTGTGCCTTCTTAAAGACAGCTGAGGTGTTTGCAGACCAGGAGAGGTTGTCGGTGATCACAGTGCCCAGGAAGGTGAAGGTGTGGACCCTCTCCACTGGATCCCCGTGTATGAAAAGGGGAGGTGGATCAGACCTGCGTTTCCTAAAGTCCACGATGACTTCTTTGGACTTTGTGGTGTTCAGAGACAGGTTGTTCGCCGAGCACCACTCAGCCAGTTTCAGGACTTCATCCCTGTAGGCAGACTCATCGCCCCTGGTGATCAGTCCCACCACCGTTGTATCATCCGCAAACTTAATGATGGTGTTGCTGGAGTGGGCGGGTCTGCAGTCCGTGGTGTAGAGGGTGTAGAGCAGTGGACTCAGCACACACCCTTGTGGAGAGCCTGTGCTCAGTGACCGGGTGGAGGACTGGTGGGGCCCCAGTTTAACCGTCTGGGGTCGGTTTGTCAGGAAATCTTTGATCCAGGTGCAGGTGAGTGGGGGGAGTCCCAGATCGATCAATTTCCTGACCAGGGTGTCGGGGATGATGGTATTAAAGGCTGAGGTGAAGTCAACGAAGAGCATCCTGACGTAGCTCTCCCGATGTTCTAAGTGGCTCAGCGCAGTGTGCAGTGTGATGGCTATGGCATCCTCTGTTGACCTGTTTGCTCTGTAAGCGAACTGGTAGGGGTCGAGAGAGGCAGGAAGGCAGGACATGATGTGGTTGAGAACCAGCCGTTCCAGGCACTTAGTGATGATGGGTGTAAGTGCCACTGGGCGGTAGTCCTTATGGCTGGTGGTGGCAGATTTCTTTGGCACTGGGATAATGGTGGCAGACTTCAGGCACGCTGGGATGGTGGACTGTGTCAGGGAGAGGTTAAAGATTTTGGTGAAGACCTGCGAGAGTTGTGTGGCGCAGGCCTTGAGCACCTTCCCCGGTACACCGTCCGGTCCAGAAGCTTTCCTGGGGTTCACCTTTTTCAGCACCCTTTCCACTTCATGTGCCTGCACAGTCAGTGCTTGGGAGCTGGAAGTTGGATGTGGCTGAGGGGGTGTGACTGCAGCCTTTTGGGCGGGGGTCTCAAAGCGTGCAAAGAAGGTGTTCAACTCCTCTGCTAGTGCGGTGCTCGGGACCACTCCTGAGTTTGTATGACCCTTGAAGTTTGTGATCTGCTGAATTCCCTGCCACACCAACCGAGAGTTGTTGTCAGAGAGGTGGCTTTCAATCCTCTGTCTGTGCTCTGCTTTCGCTTTCCTGATTCCTCTCTTCAGGTCAGCTCTGGCAGCACTGTACAGTTCCTTGCTTCCAGATCTGAAGGCGGTGTTTCGGTCCATGAGGAGTGTCTTGACATGGCTGTTCATCCAGGGCTTCTGATTTGGGAACACTCGGATGCGTTTTTCCACTGTTACATTCCCCGTACAGAACTTAATGTAGGATAGTACAGCCTCTGTGTGTAGGGTCAGGTCCTGGTGTTCAAAGACACTCCATTCAGTGTGCTGGAAACAGTGCTGGAGTTGAAGAAGAGCATCTTCGGGCCAGGTTGTGATGGTCTTGGTCACTGGAGCTGTGCCTCTTCTTAGCGGTGTGTAAGCAGGGGCGAGGAGCAGAGACAGGTGGTCTGACTGGCCTAAATGTGGCAGTTGTATGGCTCTGTATGCATGTTTGATGTTTGTATAGACGTGATCTAGGGTGTTTTCCCCTCTAGTAGCACAGCTTACATGTTGGTAGAATTTAGGCAGGACAGACTTCAGGTTTGCCTGGTTGAAGTCTCCTGCAACAATGTGTACGCCGTCGGGGTAAGACTGCTGTAATGTATTTAATACGTCCGCTAATAGCGTGAGAGCTATGCTAGTGTTAGCATCCGGTGGTATATAAGCGGCTGTGATTAGCACAGCTTTTAGCTCCCTGGGCAGGAAAAACGATACATGCGATATATGGCACAAACGGCCACCCATACCTGACTGCCACGGCCACGGCGCTGAGCGCCGTGCCTCGCGGGGGGCCCCCGTGGCGGGTCCGGGGTTTGTGTGTGCTCTGCTTCTCTCCTGCTTCTCTGCTTCTCTGCTTCTCTGACACCTCCGTGCTGGAGCCATTCACTGCGGCTGGCTCACATTTCGCCGAATTCGTCCGAACAAAATCATAAACGGCTGGTATTTGGACAAATAAATGACATAGTCGGCCTCTAAACGACCACTTTGTCGCCGAATTTAAAAAAAATCTCGATGAAGTTGACAACTTCTTCAAATGTACAACTTCAAGTTGTACATTTGAAGAGTTTAGAGCTAAAGTGAAATCAGCTTTAGCAGGTCGATTTCGGCTCGGGGAGGAGTGCAATGCACTATGTAGTATGCTGTAGTGTAAACGCTTTGCATACTGTCTGATGGACTGAGTAAGCAGGATGCAGGATGGATAGTATGAGTATGGAAGGATGTAGTAGGCAGTATGCGGTTTCGAACACAGCCCTCGAACCGTTTTCATGTCTGCTTTAAAGGGGCTGTGTCTATGGAAGTAAATTTGTGTCTTTATTTTTCAATCAAAAAAAAATTGCTCCAATGGCAAAACATGTTTTCAATCAGAAAAAATTTCACTTCAATCAAAAAAAACGTTTTCAATCAAAGAAAAAACTTGTTCAAACCCCCCAAAAATTCGATACCCCCCCAAAAAAACTGCATATAAACACGTTTTTTCTTTGATTGAAATTTTTTTTTTGGTTGAAAATACATTTTTTGATTGAAGTCCTATTTTTGGATTTGAGCCGTATTATGGGTAGGACATTTGTTGTTGCAACACATCCGCATGCTACTGAAACCGCATCTTCAGTAGCATCGCTTAAAAACGAATAAACTCACTTACTTGCCTTTATGAAAATGGCGAGAGTAAATAAGCATGTTGTCAGATATGGAGTCGAAAGTGATGCTCTTCTTTCATGTCACTGCTGCAACCCACGCCATCGGACGCCTCTTCCTCAGTCTGCTCTCCGTAACTTCTTTTCCACTTGGGAAACTGGATAAATCGTCTGTCCTGCTCCCATTCCATCGACGTGACCGATTGTGGTCGCCTGTCACGCAACAGGATCTTCCCGTTTTGAAGAAATAATGCCGCACTCAGAAAACGTGAATCGGAAAGTAGCTCGCCAGTGAGACCTGAACAATTCCTCAATGCAACAGCGTGATGACAGCCGCAAATAGAAACGGACTTCCCTGCACACAGAAGTAGCTAGCTTCCAGCTTCTAGCTTCTTCTGGAGAGATTCGTCATTGGTGTGGACACCTGTCACTCAAACATGCCCGACCAATGGAGAAGCATCCGCCCACTGCAGGACGTTTGTGTCAACATGATTCAATCAAAAAACATGCTTCAAAAAAGAGTTTTCAAAAAAGAGGTTTCAAAAAAGACGCTTCATAAAAGAGGTTTCAAAAAAGAAGCTCCAAAACTTTTTTCACTTCAATTGGAAAAAAGGTGTTTGAATGTCAAAACAAAGTCGAAACACTCCGAACATTTTTTTTTTTTGCTTTGATTGAAAACTTTTTTTTTTTGATTGAAGTTATGTCTTTGATTGAATAATAAAGAAACAAATGTCCTACCCATAATATGGCTGAAACCCCAAAAATAGGACTTCAATCAATAAATGTATTTTCAACCAAAAAAAAAAAAAAAATTCAATCAAAGAAAAAACGTGTTTATATGCAGTTTTTTTTGGGGTATCAAATATTTTTGGGGGGTTTGAACAAGTTTTTTCTTTGATTGAAAACATTTTTTTGATTGAAGTGAAGTTTTTTCTGATTGAAAACATGTTTTGCAATTGGAGCAACTTTTTTTTGATTGAAAAATAAAGACACAAATTTACCTCCATATGTATCATGCTTTTTTAGCTTGTCCAAACCCTAGAAATGGCATTAACATGGTAATAGTTTATTTTTGGCACAAAGAAAAAGTCATTTTGTGTGAAATAAAAGATTTTCTGGGGCTAATTCTGAAAACGTTCTGGTTCACTGAAAATCCCGCCTCTCCCCCTGTGGACTTTGACAGCATACTTCAACCAATCAGCGCTTCAGATGTTAATAGACGGGGACTGTAATATCCGTGCCAGTTTAATTGAATTTTAATGTGTGAGACCACGCAGCAGCAATGTAGCTTCGTGTTGTTACTGTAGTTTGTGTCAGCTTGCAGACTTTATTGCACTTTCAGCATTTCACTGGTGACAACAGTGTATATTCTCTTGTTCTATGATAGCAGTTCAGTGCTTGATACCAACTACCTCTTTGCTGTACGCTGGTATAGATGATTCAAGGAAATGTTATGTGTGTTACACTTAAGGCAGGAGCATAGTTTTTTTTTTTGTTCATGTTAGTAAAGCAGAATTTAAACAATTCCTTCATCGCTCTTCCATGGGTGAGAGAGCAACACTAGCTTGTCTGCGTCTTAGTGACAAGGCTGCTCTGTAGACAAGATATTTTTTTAGAATCACATGGCAAACTTTCCTCTGTTTCCACTTTTAATCCCCAGATCTTCAACAGCACCATGGTTGTCATTGAGAGGACGTTTTCTCTGAGGAGCAGCTCTGGAAGCCAGAATAGAAACTCTACTGTGGACCAGCAGGAACCTCCTCACATTAAAGTGGAACATGAGGAACCAGAACCCCAACAGATTAAAGAGGAGGAGGAGGAGGAGGAGGAGGAGGAGGAGGAGGAGGAGGAACTACATCACCCACAGATTAAAGAGGAGGAGGAGGAACTAGATCATCCACAGATTAAAGAGGAGGAGGAAATCTACACCTGTGAAGACTTCAAGCAGGAGACTGATGCCTCTCTTCAAACTGTGACTGGTGAGACAATGGATTCAAAACCAGATGAAGAGCTTCACTTTGGTAACCCTGTGCCAGCTGTGAGTCACGACCATCAAAGAACCTGTGAAGATTCAGGGCCACAAAGAAATGCAGCCCTGACATTAAACAACAGAGTTCAAACAGACAGGAAGGATTATTGTGACGTATGTCAGAAACATTTCAAACACAGTCAAAGGTCTCTGAAAGTCTACAGCATTCACAAATGTGAGATGCCATGTTTTTGTAAAGTGTGTGGAAAAAGTTTCTGTCGGACTGATCATTTGACTGTCCACATGAGAACTCACAAAGGTGAGAAGCTGCATTCATGTGAAACATGTGGGAAAAGTTATAGTTACAGAAGTCAATTGACTGTCCACATGAGGTGTCACACAGGTGAGAAGCCATATTCTTGTCAGAACTGTGGGAAATGTTTCAGTCGCCAACACAGTCTGACACTCCATATGAGGACTCACACAGGTGAGAAGTCTTATTCTTGTGAAAGCTGTGGGAAAGCATTTGGTAGCAGTAGTGAATTGACTGTCCACATGAGGTGTCACACAGGTGAGAAGCCATATTCTTGTCAGAACTGTGGGAAGTGTTTCAGTCGCCAAGGCCATCTTACTGTCCACATGAGGTCTCACACAGGTGTGAAGCCTTATTCTTGTGAAATGTGTGGGAAAGCATTTGGTAGCAGTGGTATATTGACTGTCCACATGAGGTCTCACACAAGTGAGAAGCCATATTCTTGTCAGAACTGTGGGAAATGTTTCAATCACCGACACAGTCTGACACTCCATATGAGGACTCACACAGGTGAGAAGCCATATGATTGTCAGACATGTGGGAAATGTTACAGTCGCCGAGACCGTCTGACTGTCCACATGAGGACTCACACAGGTGAGAAGCCTTATTCTTGTGAAAGCTGTGGGAAAGCATTTGGTAGCAGTAGTGAATTGACTGTCCACATGAGGACTCACACAAATGAGAAGCCTTAGTAAAACGTGTGGGAAAAACTATGATTACAGGAGTCAGTTGACTGTCCACGTGAGGACTCACACAGGTGAGAAACCTTATTCTTGTAAAACATGTGGTGAAGCTTTCTGTCTCAGGTCCCAGGTCACTGGCCACAAAAGGATTCATGTGGATTAAAAGGTAGGTTAATTAATCACCCTAAATTGCCCCTAGGTATGAATGTGTGAGTGAATGGTTGTTTGTCTATATATGTCAGCCCTGCGACAGACTGGCGAACTGTCCAGGGTGTACCCCGCCTTCGCCCACAGCAGCTGGGATCGGCTCCAGCCACCCGCGACCCCGAAAGGGATAAAGCGGCAGAAAATGAATGAATGAATGAATGGATTAAAAGCCTTTTTCCTGTAAAACATGATGTAAAAAGTTTTAGTCATGGTGGAAAATAAACTGTCAACATGAAGATTTACACCAGTTAGAAGCATTGTTCTTGTTAAAAGTGGGAAATGTGTCAATGATCATTTGGCACTCCACGTCAGGATTCACCCTGGTGAGAATGAGAAATAGTTTTGAAGGACATCTGGAACAGTCATGTTATTTTAATGTTCTTCAGTTTGTTTCCACTTCTAGTTTTGAATCAATCAAATGGCCTGTTTTGCAATGAGAGCAGTTATGCTCATTTGTTAAAAATGTAAATAAATACTTTCAGTTCTTCAGATGGTTTCTGGTTTGATTGTTTTTTGCTTTTGCTGATCTTTCTTGTCACATCTGTCTGAGATCAATCCATTTTTTAACCAGTGGCGGCTGCTGGTCTTCCAAAGAGGGGAAGCTCATTTTCAGCATACATTGTAATATGTGTAATCTGTTTTTTGTATGTAAATTCTATTAGCTTTCATGCCTTTTGTATGCCCTGTCTAAGTTCCAGAGGGACAGATCCTCAAAGCCCACTTGTGACCAGACAACACCTCCCTGAGATAGTTTCATCCAGAGGCATGGCCAGAAGTACATTTTATTGGTGACAGCACTTCAGTCAGCAGCTCACCTGGTCAGACCAGGACAGCTGAAGAGACCTGTTACTTTTCCCCACCTTTCGGCACCAGCTCAGTCTTAGGAGTTGATCTGTTATGCAGTTTAACACCAATTTTCTCTTCGTAAGGAAGAATATCAAATGGCTTCGCCAAAATCCGGTCCACAACATTCACATTGTCTGCCGTTGTGTGCAGCTCGCGAGCTGCTGGAGCTGCTGGAGGCTGGAGGCTGTGTGAGAGAAGGGGAGAAGCTCCACAGCTGCTAGTCGAGGACAGAAACCACAGAGTGACCGAAACGAGTCTCCAAACACAACGCTAGTCGTTTTTCACAAACACAAAGTCTCCAGGGATCTGCAAAGCCTCCGAATCAACTCAGCACAACAGAATGAAAAACTTCAGAAGCTCTTTGGTGCATTTTTTTTACTTCAAGATCGCTGATTTGCTCATTTTGCTGTCAATCAAGCTTCACACAGATCATCCAATCACCATGCAGAAGCTCAGCGTCCAGGCCAGCCCACTGCCCCATAGACCCCCAGAGACGCTGAGCGTCCGTGGGCGGGACCAGCCCAGTATTTTATCCAATGAGCGTCCAGTTTCACTGCAGCAGAACAACCCACTCTAGCTTCCGCATGGACGCTCAGCGTCCGGCTGTTTAAAGCGCCGTGCCGCTGCGAGGAGGAGTGAGAAAAAAGCCAAGTCAATTACTTGAGATAAGTAGCCGATTCTGAACAAAAGATGAACGTGTTGTAGCGCATATTTAGTCAATGAAATGTTCACACAACAGTAAATATTGGACCACTTATTTTTTGACATTTTAGGGGAAGTTGAGCTTCCCTTGCAGTCTTAGAGCAATCGCCACTGTTTTTAACAATGCCAAAAACAACACAGACACCTCAAGGCATTTTTCCAGAGAGTAACCATGAGCAAGTACAGGAGACGGTGGAAATGCAAGGCTCCAAAAAGTCTGAAAAGTCACCTCCCACCCTTTTCAGAACCAGGCTGGGAGGTGGGGAAATCCTGCTTTTTCAGTCAGTTTTGGGGATAGAAAGAGAAAATAAAGGAAGCAAAGGTGTCCAGATTTCAACTAACTTAGCAAACTGCCCTCTGGAAGGGCTGCCAAAAATGCACGGCAGATGTAACTCATAGATCAACACATTTATTTTTCCACATGTACATGTACGCAGCCTCACCACATAGCCTGCTCCCCGTTCCTGCACTACTAATTGAGAAATAAACTCTGGACTCTCTCTATAGTCACTGTTGGTCTTGCAGGTTGCAAACCTGAAACAAAACACACAATCCGACATCAGCCATGATATATTATGCCTTTTAAAGACATGATCTTAACTTTTAACTCACCAACACTATGTACATTGCCTTGTAAACCAGCCCCGCCCACTTCTCATCCGCGTTTGGATTTTGGAGTTGGGTTCAGTCTGAGCAGGAGCCCATAGAAGGGGATTTCACTCCGTCGTGAACGGCCGAGCCAATCAGCGTTGCCGCTTTTTGTTTTCAAATTTTTTTGGTGAATTCAAGTGCCTAAACCGGAAGTGACATCATCACTGCGTGTAGCGGAGATTATGGACTTTAACCATTGTCTGAAAGCCGCAATAAGTAAAGTTATAGCCCAAATACCAAGTATTACAACAATCAAGCAAGAGCAAGAGTCTGCGCTTGTTGAGTTTCTCACAGGAAAAGACGTTTTCGTGTGTTTTTGCATGTAAGGAAGCTAGAGCTAATGAGCTAAAGCTAACCCTTAGAGAAGCGAACACATTTTGATGGCGTATTTGTTTGGAAGCGCTGAGTGGCTGAAATGCGCTGTCAGTCAAAGGAGTAACCGACACCCCCTGCTAGAAGTTTCTATGGGCTCCTATCCAGACTAAGCCCAAGTCCAAATCCAATGTGGATGAGGAGTGGGCGGGTCTGGTTCACGACGCTACCGTGTGCACTCTTGAACGTGAAATCATACCCATGAATGTGCCACCAAACCACGCCCCCTTATGGCAAGCTTATATACACATATCCCTCCCACACGCATTAACCACCCTCACGTGTGAATGAATAATGACAAATAATCAAACACAAATATGCATCTTTCTCATAAAAATAACAGAAAATATTTCTATCTCTTCCCTCACAGGAAAGTTATACAAAAGGCAAAAACAGGAGGATAACCATGAAGGAAGACGGTTCACCTCTGAACAGTGTCTGGGACACTGTGGTTGCGACTGCACAAAACGTTGATCATGAAGAAATTGACAGATTCTATGAACCTGGATTTGATCCTCCAGACTGCTCCAAAGGCTCTCAGAGTGTAAAGGTCACAGACCTTGATTCCCCCCAGTGTCATCAGCTGATGAAATTGCTCGATTTCAACCGAGGAAACAAAGTTTAGGATGTTGTTCTGTCTTTCCTCAGGATCACATCTGTGGTGATTTGACTCCACTAAGTCCTTTCTTCTGCCTGTACAGGCTACAGCAATGCCCAGTTAAGACAATCAATTAAGCACTGTTATTTGGTCAAATTTGCTCCAAATGAGATGAGATTTATGGAATGTGTTCACACCTCTGCCAGAAAGTCATTAATAGAATCTGGAAGCCCCACCTCCTTCTTGAAGCTACTTCCTGTTTGGGAGGAGCTAATAAATTATATCCACCAGTTCAGGATTTTCTAGTTCCCAGAGGCCTCACAGTTGAAATTTCAGGCCTGTATCTGCTGTAGAGACCAAATGAGAGCAAAAGAGCTACAGAGGTCAAAGGTCACAGTAGGCTTCATGTGTCAGCGAGGCTTTGGAGGGTTAAGTGACTGTTGTAACTGCAACTGCCTTTGTCATTTCCACTGCTGTGTATAGTACGAGCTGTTGCGCATACTTAAATGTTCAATTAACACACTTTATTGAGTTTACAAAAATGTCTTGAGAACAATGCATTATGGCACAAAGTGGTCAAAAACTTCCGGATGGATCAAAGGAGCCAGAAACAGGAGCGACAGGAGCTGCAATAGTAGTGTATGGTTACAGAGGGGCGATGAACAGCAGAACATCAAACCAGCTAAGTGTGTTCTCTGTGGAGATGTACGCCATTTTGATGGCATTAGGCATGTTTACATGGGCCCCACATAATCGGCTTGTAGGGCGCAGCGGATTGTAAATGCGTCACGTAAACGCCCAAGTTGATCCGCTTCACTCGGAGCGGATCGTATTTCGGTGCCGATTGTACGAGGTGGTGTACACCGATCGATAATCCACTCCGTGTCTCATATCAACGCGGCCTAACAGCGGTTTGGATTAAACGGGGGATTATTTGTTTCGTGCATGCGTTCCCTTGTACGTAGTGACATGATGACATGCGCAGTAAACGGGAAGCAGGAAAGTCAAAAACAAGCAGAAGAACTCGACGCTGTCTGAACAAGAACAAGAACTGGAGAGGTAAGATGACCACAAATTGCGTAACAGCAAGTTCTTAAATGAGCGCCATAGCAGACAACTAGCGACTGCCCGACCGGTGTTATGGATTAACTGGTTCCCTTGTTTATGAGTGACATGTTTCTGTGTAAACACATGCTGGTAACAGACTTACAAAAGACTCTAAACCTATAGATTTTCTGTAACTGTAGATAACCAACGTTCGCTAGAACGACTACAAGTCTCAGTCGGCATTTCAACATCTGTTGGTCACAAGTTAACACGGACACCAGTTAATTTGAAACATCAGCATGCAGAGCAGAGCCCCGGTTCACACACCGAGACGTGCTGCTCGGCAGGGTGGACTCCGGCCAGGGGAGCACCCGCCCTTTGAACAGCGTATCATGGGGATGTTGGAACATTTTTTGAGCAGATATCAAGCAGATAAAAACACTGTCCTTGGCGCTGAGGACTGCTGGCTGCAAAGCTAAAGACCTGAAAGTTCCGCGAGAGACTTTGTGCGCGTGTCACAGGACACATATAATCCACTTCACATAGGGCCCTTGCAAACAAGGATTCATCGTGAATCGCTTTGTATGCTGTTCATGTATACACGCGCATTTAACATGATTGTTTTCAACCGGATTGAAAAAACACCCATGTAAACTGGGCCACTGATGGGGATCAGAGAGAGAAAGGCAAAGTCATCTGCAGTGACTCAGTATCTGTGTTAAAGAGCATCCACTCAGGTAGATCCCACAGTAGACAAGATTTACTTCATAAAGTAATGCTGGAACACACAGAAATGAAGGGACAAGGGATGGAAATTGGATTCATGTGGGTTCCTGCGCATGTGGTTGCTGGAGGGGATGAAAGAGCCAAAGAAACTTTGAGGAAGGAACATATTGATACACCCATCACACTATCCAGATCAGAGCAACAATTCATAGTGTGGAAATAAATAAATAAAAAGTGGGAGTTGCAATGGGACAAAGAGAAAAGAGGAAGTCACCTTTACAGTTTCCAAAAGGAAATGGGAAGTACGAGGATGGGAGGAGGCAGCGGAGAAGAGGCAAAACTATTACTCGACTAAGAATTGGACTTTTTATCTAAATAACACAAAACATCTAATGGGGATACATCCAACAGGATTCTGTGATAAATGAAAAGAGCCAGAAACAGTAGAACATGTCTTAGTGAACTGCAGGAAATATGGGCAAGAAAGAAGGAGAAGGATGGCAGGATTTAGGAGAAAAGGAATGGAAGGGGGAGGGGTGAAGGAAATATTGAAATGGGAAGGTGTGGAGGATATCTGATTTGCTCCCTAAAAGAAACGGCCTTGATGGGAAAAGTAAAAGAATATTATAAGATAGAAGTATAACAACCAGGAGATGGCGAAAAGCAACGAAGAGTATGGAAGCTGCCATTAAACACCACAGAAGAAGAAGAAGAAGAAGAAGAAACACGTCTATAGCCACCACCCTAGCAACAAGGACATCATAGTGTGGCCACAATGTTGTTCATCAAGCTGAAAGAACGTTCGCCAAAATGAATAAACTAAGGTTTATGGACACCAACTGAACGGAGAATATGGGAATAACGCAGAAATTTGTCACTCGAAAAGTACTCTGTAGTGTTCTTTGAAGTATCTTTAGATACATCATTTTCCACCAAAAACAGAAGAGATGTCTGCCATGTTTTTCATCGGAGCAGGCAGAGAGACGGCAGTCATGTGACCTGAAGATAGGCCCACAGGAAAGACTGGAATCATCAAACATAGCATTGTAACACACTCCAGGCATTTTTCGTGACATGTCTACAATTTGTGCTGCGGACCGACCTGTTACACAATATGGAGAGAGACTGCTTCTTGGAGGTTTGTGAGTCTTCTAAAAGTAGAATGGGAAGCACAGCTTTCAGCTATTAGGGTCCTGTCATGTGGAAGTACCTCCCAATTTCAGTTCAGGAAGTTAACAGTCTACTCTTGTCTGTAATTTTAAGGTTAGGCTGAAGACCTTTGTATTTTAAAAAGCTCACAGCTCGGGCTGGCTCAGTGGACCATTTCTAGAGAAGCTGCAGCAACAATAGGAGCCTCAGTGTGTCATGACTCAAATTCCATATTCTTGTGGAATTTAGTAGTTTTCACGGGTACGGGAGGGGCTGCCTCTCTGAGCAGCAGAAAAACGAGGAAAGCTCAAACACACAGGCACGAAGGAAAAAAAACGCTTTGGGGGTGTTTTTGATGAGTACATAACTATATAACAAGGTTCAAACATAAAAAAAGTGAGTTTTGCATGATACAGCCCCGTTAAAAATAAAATATGTAATAAATCCTAAACTGGCCTTTTGTTCTGCACCTTTCTGAGTCATAAATAATAACTCTCTGAATGAGAACAGTGTGACCAGCAACATAACAAAAAAGGCCACAAGGACATCATTCCCAGAATTGTGCCTAAATTTGAACAATCCATCCAACTTGGTCAAACCGTGTACTCGACAATGAACAACTCTAGGAATCATTCAATTCATCACACAAGAGTCTCTAATCTGCCTCTCTAATTCTGGTTTAGTGCCAGTTTGAGCAAAATTGAATTGATTATTTTCATTTTATGCAACCTTTTCTTTAAGTCTTAAGTAGAAGCGCGCCATGATTTCCTCATGTCAAATGATTTCCTCATGTCAAATGATTTAAACAAAAGCCAACAACAGCGGTGGGTATCCCACAACATAAAATATCAGCATTCCTTTACTTGTCACGTGCCCTTGAGCATCAATTACAGCTTAACAACATTTCATACTATTCATATGTGGATTTATTGACTGCTGATGAAGCCTCCCCTCAGGTCTTTGAGGTTCTGAGCCACACAGCTATGAGGCAGATCAGCTGATCTCAGAGGTTTTCTATGGGGTTCAGGTCTATAGAAAACGCAGGCCACTAATTTCAGGTACTCCAGTCTCCAGCAGACATGAAAAGAATGATGCCGCCTGGATGAGCTGGAGTGTTGTCGTTCACAGAGATGAAATGAAGCCTGTGTTGTTCAGGCAGTTCAGTGGTGACTCAACACACCTGCCCACACTAAGGCCGATGGTGCAGATTGGCAGCCTCGCTTCCGTCAGTCTGCCCCAGGGCAGCTGTGGCTACAGTAGTAGCTTACCACCACCCAGTATGGAGAGAGTGAATAATGCAATGTAAAGCGTCTTTGAGTGTCCAATAAAGCACTATATAAAACCAATCCATTGTTATTATTATTATTATTATTATTATTATTATCATTATTATTATTATTATTATTATTAAGTGCTGAGCTTTAAAGGAAGTGGGCGTAGTGAATGTGTCCACCAAAGTGTTTTGGGATTGTTGGATTATGTGTTTGATGAGTTTGACGAGGGGAAGCAAAAATACCATTCACTTCCATTGTGTCTGCTGCGAAGCCCTCCTCGACTCACCTCTGTATAAACAACAGCTGGCCCTCACAAAAAAAGTAAGTATGCTGTTCGAAATGACTAAGGAATTGCGCTAAATGGGCCAATTTGCCAAGATGTTGAAGTAGTTTAGTTTAGTTTAGTTTGTTTCTTTTGTTTAAAACAACACAAAAACAAAAAACCAAAAAGATGAAAATACATCAATGTCATCAGTCTAGACACAACAAACGAAAGAAAAGGAGCAGAAAGAAGAACAATCTTATTATATCTGCCCCTTTACATACAAATTATTTGAACTAATACAAATTAACAATATTCGAAAAACTCACATTCACTAAATCAAATTTTTCACCTGCAACAAATTAGTTTTCATTTTCATATTTATCCAATGTGGAATTTTTTTATGTTTCTTAAATGTCATAATTGTTTTACACTCTTTGATTTCCTGTTTCAGAGCATTCCATAAGTTCACTCCTTTCACTGCAATGCTTCTTTCTTTGAGTTTGGTTCTGAATCTGGTTTTTTTTGAACATGTCTAGTCCTTTAAGATTGTATTTACTAGTTCTTATTTCAAATATATTCTGAAGATTTACAGGCAATAAATTCCAATTTGCCTTATACATTATTTTTAGGATACTTAAATGTGCATTAAGGAGTTTTACAACCTTAAAAATACTTATTTTCCACCATAAATATGTTACACATTTTTAATCATGTGTACAATGTGCCCTGACATATTTATTACAAGTACCTCTAACAGCGCTAAATTGTCACTTGAAAGTTGCAGTGCCGGTCCGGCACCAGAATTTTTTGGGGGAGAATTTGACATGAATGACGTAATGCACGCTCCAGCTGGTTAAGTTTCGTTTTGTCCGCCATTACTCCGCCAGATGCTTAGTGAGCAACAACTGAGCAGGATCTTCCAGAAAGTAAGAACAGACTGGCTTCTAGCACTGCTACAGCTCCAGCACAGACTCCACCAGGTAAAAGAAACTTACATTTTACCTGAGCGCTACTAAACGAGCGATGAAGGAGTCCCCCTCTTCCGTGCACGCAAGCCACAGGCACGAGTTTTTCACTAAGCTGCATTACGCCCAAGGCCTGCAGGGGGCGCTGTTTCGCATAAAACGTGCAAACTCCTTAATGCACCTTTAAATCAACAATATCATGAAATTTTAAAACTTTCAGTTTAATAAATAATGGATTAGACGGCTCTCGATAATGACTATTTGTATTTATCCTTATAGACCTTTTTTGTAGAATGACAATTGTCTTGTAAATAAGTTTTACATGTCGTACCCCACACTTCAACACAATACATGAGATAAGGTAAAATCATAGTGTTATACAATGTTAACAAAGCACAACTGTTCAGAAAAAACTTCAACTCTCTGTGTAACACAGAAACGGCTTTCCCAGTTTTCAATTGGGTGTAATTAATGTGAGATTTCCACTTTAGATCGTCATCAATCATCTCTCCTAAGAATTTTGTTTCTGTTACACAATGAATTTCAACTCCATCTATTTCAAGTTTTACTTTCACTTTTTCCTTATTATTAAACAACATAAAATTTGTTTTTTGGCATTTAGGATCAATCCGTTTAAATCAAACCAGTGTTTTATTACTTTCAATTCTTCATTCACTACTTTTGTGACTTCTTGTATGCTTTTACCTGAATGAAATAATGTGGTATCATCTGCGAATAGAATTTTCTTCTGTCAGACTGTTGGACACTTTAGCAAAATCATTCATGTACAAAATGAATAACTTTGGCCCAAGTATCGAACCTTGGGGCACACCACATTTAATTTGCCGTAGTTCAGATTTAGTGTCATTTACTTGTACATATTGGTTTCTGTTTTCCAAGTAACTTGAAAGCCAATGGTGAGCTACTCCTCGGATGCCATACTTACTCATTTTACACCCTTTAAAGGTGCATTAAAGGTGCATTAAGGAGTTTTTCAACTTTAAAAATACTCATTTTCCACAATAAATATGTTTCAAATATTCAATGATTCAATGTGCCCTGACATATTCATTGCAAGTACCTGTAACAGCGCTAAATTGTCACTTGAAAGTTGCAGTGCCGGTCCGGCACCAGAATTTTTTTGCTGAGAATTTGCGATGATGTGACGTAATGAGCGCTCCGGCTAGCCTGATTTCCTTAAGTTTCGTTTTGTCCGCCATTACTCCGCCAGATGCTTAGTGAGCAACAACTGAGCAGGAGCTTCCAGAAAGTAAGAAAAGACTGGCTTCTAGCACTGCCACAACTCCAGCAGACTTCACCAAGTAAAAGAAACTTAAATTTTACTCGAGCGCTACTAAAAGAGCGAGGAAGGAGTTCCCCTCTTCCGTGCATGTACATGGACGCAAGCCACAGACACGAGCGTTTCACTAAGCTGCAGTTACGCCCAAGGCCTGCAGGGGCCGTTGTTTCGCATAAAACGAGCAAACTCCTTAATGCACCTTTAAAGGACAGTTTGACTGTATGAATTATGTAAAAAAAAAAAAAAAAAAAGAAAAAAGAAAAAACTTTTTTTCCTTAAAAAATCACAATATAGCAAAATATAAGTCCTTTTTATTTCAAACAAGAAAATCTGGGATATCAAAACATAAACATCTTTTTCTTAATAGCAATGCTTAAAAAAATAAAACCTCTGAAAGAAAGACATTACATTTCAACAGGGCAATGTATCAGTTAAATGCGCCACGGTCCACGTAGGGATACGCCTGAAAATCCCCCAGTTTGTTGCCTGCGGCGTCGTAGTGCAGCATCCGGAAGCATTTGTCACAGAAGACACACGGATCACTGGGGGCGAAGTGATCGTTGGTGGTGAACCATCTAAAGAAGGTAGACAGTTAAAAAAAAGGTGTTAAGTATTTAAAAGTCAAAGTTACTGAAGTTTTTGTTGTTTTTTTTTAACCCACCTGCCAATGAAGATATGGCAAACGGCACACTTCTGTGTCAGGATCCGATGCTTGTGTATGAGCAGAGGGTAGAGCTCCTTGTCCAGGCAGTCGTCTTTATGGGCCAGTCTGTGAGGAGGGAGAGGAGGAGGAAGAGGGTCACTCCAGAAAGGCTGTGAGTGCTGAGATTTGTCTCACCCTGCTGGCATGCAGAGCTGCTTTCATGTGTGGTCGCCCTGCTTACGCCAACAAAAAACAAACCACCTCTCAGACATTTACGCATCATATCTTGTGAGAGCCATCAAACGTGGCAGGACAATGGGCGGCTTTATTTCTCAGGCTTGTAGTAAGAACCCAGAGACTTACAGCGTCAGGCTATCAACAGCATCACCTCCTGTACAGTAGTAATCCGCTCATCTGTTTACGGTGGATGGAGGCAAAGGCAATTATTCAGAGTGTGGAGGTAGACATTTCCACGCTCCGAACCAAGAGAACAAGCGTCTAATTGACGATGAGCTCAAATGACCCTGGATCGCCGCGCAGTTATTTCCATGAAGAAAAACTCTTGCGTCACAGATCATTTGGTTAACTAGTGAATAACCAGCATTGACTATTTTAAAAACTGATATTCAGATACTTCCGTCATGTGCAAAAGTCATGCGGAAAGTGTTGCCTCCTGTAGTTTTTCGAATTTGATTTGGCTTTTCTGATCACTTCATGTTAAGAGTCACGTGGATGCCTTCAGGTTCGATGCTGCAGACGGAATAAAGGAAACACTGTCGCCTCAGAAGCCTGCAGCACTGCAGTCTGTCTCCACAGGTGTGTTCCTACAGCCAGGAATAATGCAGGTGAGACTAACTGCTGGTTTTGAACGGACTACATGTGGAAATGCATGATTCTTTTCTCTGTATTTATTAACCCTGCAATGGATCCAAACCCGTGGCTCAGGTCATGGAGCAGGCTGTTGTATTTCTTTATGCAGCAGGGCAACAAGGAGCTGTTTCCACAGAGCTCCAGGTAGAAAAACTGTTTGCAAACACCGTTTGTGTTTCAGCATGAAAACTTTTTTTTTGTGCAAAACCTTCAGGAACTGTTTAAAAGAGTGTTTTACGGTTACTTATGTTGACCTACGAGAGAGCATTTCCTGAGGCCATCTGGTGTGATGTGGTGACGTTTTCAGTCATGCTGCATGCATGACAGCTTCTGGTCAGTTGTAGTAATGCATTCAGTACAGGAATTAAATGCATTAACCAGAGTAAGTCATTACTGCACTCACAAGATCTAATATTTCCTGGAGTGGAGTTTTCCTGATGATCAACGAGCCTCCATTACACTGAAGAGTTGCAAAAAAAAGATGCAAATTGATTCTCGGACTTGCAGCCAATCTCCATTTATTGCTGAGAACGCAGGTTTTTCCAGTCTGTTGTCTTATGTTCATATGCCAACTGATTCAAAGCATTCTAAAGTTCTGTATCCTCGGTTCAAAATCTAATGGAGATTTTATGAAGTTTAATTTTAATTGAAAGAAAAATAATCAGTAAATGAAGGTTGTGTTCACACTTGTGGTGTAACTTAAGTCTGTGTTTGTCTGTGTTTGACAGACGTCACATCAACAGCCAACCTGGTTTCAGATCTGAAAAGTTGGACTTCAGCGGCCATCAACCCGCCGCTCACCCCTCACACTGAGGTGTAAGCTGCGACTTTTCCATGTTTGTAACGTCAACAGAACACAACATGGCTGACTGTTCTGAGATCTCTCCCTGCCCCATGTTTAAATCTGTCTCCCTGACAGAGCGGTTATTCTGTTGACTGACTGTATTCCCAGTTTTGAGCACCAGGAAATGACAAATGGATAAATAAAGTTGTCTGAATTGAGCTGAAAAGTTAAACATGAAGCAAACGAATCACCATTTTTTGGTAGATATATTACTATAAGGCAAATCATTTCTGCTTTGGCCATTGATCGGCTCCAGGGTGATCAAAGACAGTCTGAAGTTATCTGAGTACTGTGACAATTAGAAAACACCTGTGTGAAGCCAATCTATCAGCAAGAAGCTCCCACAAAGTCCCACTGTTAAAAAAAACAAACAAAAAAAAAAAAAACCTGCTGAAGAGGAATCAATTTGCTAAAGAACACATGAACTGGCCAACAGAGAAATGGAGAAACATCAGGTGGACTGATGAAAGTAAGATCGTTCTCCTTGGGTTCAAGGGCTGCAATGAGTTTATCAGACAACTCCATACACTGGACTGAATTCACAGTAAAGCACGGTGGTGGAACCATCATGACATGGTCATGGTTCTCTTTACTATGGTGCTGATCCTACTGATCAATCAGGAATCATTTTGCATATATTTTAATATTCTAAAAAGTCATGTTTCCTTATACCGAAGAGGAAGTGCTTTAACCTGACAAGTGAGAGTGTTCTCGGTTCACATACAGATTCTCCGGTTTCCTCCCACAGTCCATAAACATGGACGTCAGGTTGATCGGTCTAATGCCAACGAAAAGCACCGACCTGACGTCTGTGATGATGACCAGGTGCTCGCAGTCGCCCTGGTGACAGTAGAGGTACGGGAACCCCACCTTCACCGTCAGATCCACAAACCGCGTGTCCTCCATCTTAGCCTGGCGGTAGTCTGGGAAGTTCCGGGCCTTCGCCCATTCGATGATCGTCCTGCATCACAAGCACCAGATAACAGGTCATAAATAAAGCAGTGAGGTGGCATCACGGCGACATCGAGCTTCCGGTGTTTATCTGTCCGACGGGGCCTCATGATATTTCCACACAGGAGACTGAAATGCACTATAAAGACAGAGGGTTTCTGTGAGTCACACACACCCATTCATAATCTCAATTGGATATATGGCTGCAGGGGAAGGCTGACTGCAGCGGTGTGACTGTGGATTTTAACAGACTGACTTAGACTTAATGAGCCTGACATACTTTATCTGCTGTTGGAAAAGTGGATTACCACAAAGCAACATTCAGAGAATTTCAGAGCATGAATGAGACCAGATCAGCTCAGATGTTCTACCACAGGAACTATTGACACCTCTGTTCACTTCTCTGTGCGGGCAGGAATCACAAGGAGTCAATAAATATCTGAGCCTGGAGTCCCTGTTCGTGTCGGCTTCGGCGGATTACAGCCGTGTGGTGGAAATATTAAAGATAACTGTTACATCTGAATATTTTATTGTATCGTGGAGTTATTTTTGGGTGGCAGAGGTCGGACTCCAGAGGACATGTCACCACCACTGCTCCCTGAGCAAGACCGCATCGGATTCACAGGTTTCATCGTTACTCTTGTCAGGCATGAGCTGAAGCATCTTAAAGAGACTGGTGATTCTCAATTTACTTCATGGAATTATTTAAAAGAAATAAAGGTCTTTTTATAAACAATTGAATGGACCATCAGATAAAAAAAAATACTTTAATGTATGACACTATTGTAACTGTGATTTTAATGCAGACTTTCAAATAAAAAGCTGGGATCTTAATGGTTCTTCTGAGTAATTTCACAGGTTTTACAGCTCTGTATTGATGTGAATTCACTTCCATTCACTCTGACATTAACTGCACCACTGTAGACTTCCACATAAAGGGAAACCTAAACTCACAACTTTCACTACTCTAATAAAATCTCCCTCACTCACAAATGATCCTCTCCAAATCCCTGCCTTTAAGATGGCATCCAAGGTTAGGTTTAAAGGTCAGGGGTTACGGTTAGGGGTCAGAGATTAAGGATAGGTTTAGGATTAGGGGGGCCAATTTGTCCTGAAATGCATCTTTAAGAAACGGACGCATCCATTTGGGGCTAAACCTTTCAGCTTCCTAAATCATCTTCCTTAAAGCATCAATCAATCAATCACCACAGAGTGAATCACAGAACGTCAGCTGTCATGAACAGCAAGAGAAAATAATTGAGATTTGACATTTTCAGGTTGTTTTCTTCAATCTAATCTCCTTTGCTGTTTATTTTAATATTATTAATTATACGATTCTGATCTGTTTGAATTCATCTTCAAACAGAAGGCAAAACTTTCACATTAATACCACTTAACTACAGTCGTGTTATGAGTTTAAAAAAAAAAAACTAATCTGTGAGAATTTTTCCCTTCAATTGAATTTCAATGCATCTTAAGACCAAACAATAAACCCACAGTCAAGTCAAGAGATGCATTTAGGGAATTATACAACAACTAACAGGCTTAGACATGGATGCCAAAAAAAGTTTTTTTCTAAAAAGCACCAGAATTCCAGCAAGTTTCCGAGAAGACCGGCGGAGTCAGAGGAATCTTACTCCAACTGGACAAAGTGACATTTCAGGCATTCACTGATGCCTGGTAATCTAGATTCTGTCCATCTCTGCTTCAAACCTCCCAGTAGAGGTCAGACTCACAGGCTGATGTCCTGGCACTCAGGAAACCTCATGTCATTGTAGAAAACCCCCTCAAAGAAGAAGAAGGCCGACTTGAAATGATCCTGAAACAGAACACATGTAAATATTCACTACATTTTAAAAGTTTTCACATCTTTCAATCAACAGGCCTTGACGCAATTATTTTCAAATAATAATAATTCGGAGTAATTTCAAGTGATACCTGTGACAAAACAAAACGGTTTGGATTTACAGTAATGTGTTACTTTGCTGATGAAGTCTGGAGCCACGTCTGGGTTGTTGCTCAACTCTCCACAGGCTTGCAGGTCGCTGACGCAGCAGATCGCATCCCTGAGGTCTGTCAAGCGATGGGAGCCCGTCACCAGCAGAGTCATGTGTGGCCTGACGTAGAGAAACTGGGAGAGACGGATGAAAATGTCACAGAGGAGGTCATTCATCAACTTATTCCAGCAAAAAGATCTGCAGCGGTGTGTAAAAAAAGAAAAAAGGAAAAATGAAGGCTCACTTTCTCAAAGGTGGCTGGGTAGTAAACATTGAGGGTTAGGATGACTTCTCCTTCGGGGATGAAGTCAGTCACCGCTTCAGGATTCCTACTAACAGTTGAACGCTCCTGGAGACGAAACAGAGAACCACAGACTCACATAAAAACATGAATGGAATTACAAATGTCTGTTGCTGCTATTACAACTGGCTGCTCAATGGTAAATGCTGACAGGGAGGATTAAATGAAAGTGGTGATTACGTGGCGTTTTTATTAGACTGATCACTCCTCTGCGACAATTTAATGAACCCACCAGCTCATCCGCGTAAAGGTCATGTCTGTTCTTGGTGACTTTTAGAGTGGCTTTATAGTCTTGCTTCTCTTTCCTTTGTCTGTTTGGCAGAAAAAGAAAATTAATTATTAGAAGGCTACCACACTGAATAGAAAAGGTGTACCAGGCTGAGGTGCACATCTTCTAGAAAGCATTGCATTCTGGGTTACATGTTTAAATGTAATTTTAACCATGTCATGGCGAGCAAAGCCTCGGACGCCCCCCGTGAACACGATGCTTACTGAAGTGTTTTGAGGGTGGAGTCTGGAGGGACAACATCTGCGTCTGGCTCCTGGTTTTCAGGATAGCAACGAAGTGAATCCAGACTTGAAAAGACAAATAAAAGCAAAAGTCAGGTGATTTTCTTCTTTTAAACTGGTCAAATGGTGCAAAGGTATCTTGAAAGGGGAGTAAAATAAATAAAACCAGCATTTATATCACAGTGAAGAAACCACTTTTCAATCAGAGCCAAACATCAAATATCTGGATATGTGCCAAACACGTGCAAAAGGGCAGACATGGTCTAGGCTTTGACCACTGGAGGTTCTGGCCATAATCTGACTTATTTGC
This sequence comes from Salarias fasciatus, assembly GCF_902148845.1. Lineage (NCBI taxonomy): Eukaryota > Metazoa > Chordata > Actinopteri > Blenniiformes > Blenniidae > Salarias > Salarias fasciatus. The sequence continues at coordinate 20,182,893 of NC_043750.1, read as the reverse complement.
AAGTATATGTTCATTTATATGTAATCTGAATCAGATTTATGTTTCACACGTGTACTCAGAACTGTGACAAGGAGGCTGTGATGACCAACTCTGCAAATTAACGTAGCCTACATTTTCTATTTAATGAGGTGAATAATCGAGTAATTCACAGTCAGTTTGTGGTGCAGGCTTTTCTACAGACGATTAGGATGAGATAATGCTCTTAGCTGGGATGTTCTTCACTAGGATTCAGCATATTTTAATCATCTCTTTACAATCATACAATCATAGTGTTTGCGATAAAAAAAAAATCAGCCATTACATTATGACCACCTGTCTGAACTTGTGACGGTGTGCTGCAGTAAGATGTCTGCAGTAAACCTTGTGAATTGTGAGTTGGGGCCTCCATGGATTGGACTTTTTTGCTGATCAAGTGCATCTCACAAATGCCTGAAGCTTTAGGATCAGGGGAATTCGAAGGACATGAGAACACCTCAAACCTTTTTTTTTTTTTTTAATGTATGTTGAAGCGGTGAACACTTATAAAGTTCCCTTGAAAGGGTGTATATGGTCTGCAGTATCCACATGGATGGCTGGACCCACAATTACCCAACAGAATATTGTCCAAAACGTCACACGTTGTTCTTCTAACTAAAGCCATCAATCTGATGTAAAACAAAAAGGGATTCATCAGACCTCCTTCTTCCGTTGCTTTGTGAATCACTCTTGCTGCTCAGCTCTCTACTGTTGGCACCTTTGGCAGTGAACATAAATTGTAAAGGGCAAACTAAGAAGTCTGCAGTGCGACAGAAAATAAATCTACTTGAAATAAACTATGTATTGTGACTTTTTTTTTTTTATCACAATAATTTTGAGCAACACCAGGTAATCTGTTGGACGCGGGGTCAGCCTCTCTCGCTGCATGCATCAATGAGCCACTCACCACCCTCATGGCTTTTCCTTCAATGGACCACTTAAGATAGATAGTGATCACTGAAAATGACTAACACTCTACAAAAGATGTATTTTTGGAGATCTTGAGCCCTGCATGGTTTAGATTTCTCACTACTTCGGCACACCTGAATCTCAAGACTATCTCATCGCCGATCAATTAAGAAAGTCTAATAAGGACCCCTCATTGCACTTAGGGGTCTTGCAGCAAGTAAACATCTAAAGCAGGGGCTGTCAATCCTGGTCCTCGAGGTCCGGTGTCCTGAATGTTTCAGGTCTCTCCCAGTTGCAGCACAAGTGGAGAGGTTCGTTCTGGGCTATTTCATAAGCCTGATGGGGACAACACTGACATTAGATTGGGGCGTGCTGAAGCAGAGAGGCCTCGAGGACCAGGATTGAGAAGCCCTGATCCTAGAGATCAGAACTGCACTGAACAGCTCTGGCTATCACAATATTCCCTGCATCTAGTATCTGTTTTCAGTCCACTGGCTTCAAGTACACCCCAACCACCTCCTGGTATCCTTCTACAGTCCAAAAAACATGCATCTGAATGACTGAAATCTACTTGTGTAAATGTGAGTATGTGACTGTCTTGTCTGTGTGTGTGTGTTTGCTCTGTGATGCTCTGTGAGCTTTCAACCTACAGTTGGATAAAGCAGCACGGAAGTTGGATGAAGGAGACATCTGTCTCATTTTTTATGTATCTAATGACCAAGTATCATGGTATGCCAATCATCAGCGTTACTAAACGTCGGCTTTCTGTACAAACTCTTGATACCTGCACACAGACTTGAGTTCAGCCATGATCTCCGCACCGACGCCCATCTCTCGAGCGAAGTTTGCGTCAAACGCGTCGCCGTCGCCCTCCTGCTGGAAGGAATAGTCCTTCAGCTTCAGCCTCTTCAGCCACTCCTCCCTGAACGAGCCGATGTGAAACGGCTTGGTGTTCACGTCGCTATATTCATAATCTGGGATGTTTGCGTTTGACGCGCACAGCCGCTTGGACGCCGCCATGTTTTCTGTAGTCTGCGAGGGAGCAGAGGATTATGGGTAATGTTGTTTTAACACGAAAACTCGCAATTTATCGTCTCGATATTAATAACACAAAAAAATAAACAAATATTTTGAATGATGTTCACTTATTATTTGAACTGATTAAAAGTTTTGTCTTTTCACTCAGGGTGGTCAAACATAGTGCTCGCAAAAACAGGCATAATGTTGCTCACAGGTGAAAAACAAGCAAACATAAAAGATATTAAAATTAATTCTTCAATCCAAAACTTTTTAATGCAGCAGTGAATGTTAGCTATCCATAGCAAATGACAGTTGAGCCATATAGCAGAGAAGAATTAAATCACTTTTTTTATATATATATAAAATATGTAATAAATCCTAAAGTGACCTTTTGTTCTGCACCTTTCTGAGTCATAAATAATAACTCTCTGAATGAGAACAGTGTGACCAGCAACATAACAAAAAAGGCCACAAGGACATCATTCCCAGAATTGTGCCTAAATTTGAACAATCCTGCCAACTTGGTCAAACAGTGCACGCCACAAGGAACAACTCTAGGAATCATTCAATTCATCACACAAGAGTCTCTCATCTGCCTCTCTAATTCTGATTTAGTGCCAGTTTGAGCAAAATTGAAATGATTATTTTCTTTTTATGCAACCTTTTCCACCGTCGAGTGACTTGTTACTGTCATGTTCAATGCCTTGGCAGAGTCTACAGCCAAGTGCTCCCAGATTTCAGTCATTATAAAGCCTTAACAAAGTTTAGAAGGAACATTTAAGCTTGTAATTGGTTTTTAAGCTTGGGTCTGTAGTCTTGAGTTTTCACATTACTCTGATGACATTAAATGTAAAGTGATTACAGGAAACTATGGTGAGATGAACTTTCAAGAAACCATGACTCTTGTCAATTAACTGTCCTTTTGCTGTTTCTTTGTATTGGCAGGTCTGGTAACTTCAGACTGCAAAAAAGAGTGAAACTGTTCACATTTGCAGGCTCGGACACACACACACACACACACACACACACATGCAGACCAACAAGTCCTCCTACTCAAACGACCACCATGATATCTCAGTCATATCAGCTGCGAGTTTCGAGTTTTTATAGTAAATAAATCTTAAATTGGGAGTTGAGATAAGGTTTGTATGTGTGTTTGTAGACACGTCTTCGTCAGCTTTTCTGCAAGGCTTAAATTCACCCATCGTTCATGCTTAATCCTGTGCATGGTCATGGGGTAGCTGGAGCCATTCCCAGCTAACTTTGGGTGAAGGCAGGATACACCCTGGACAGGTCACCAGTCCATCACAGGACAGCCAGAGAAACACGCAACCACACAGACTCACATCCAATTTACAGCCACCAGTTAACCTGCCATGCGTGCTTATGTACTGCGGGAGGAAGTCTTTTTATTGACGATATCACACTTAGGGTCTTATCAGCAGAATTACACTGTGGTCAGTTTCATAGCTTTTCATTTGTCCTGGTTATATGTACTATATCACTTCTATTAAATCGCAAAGAGTGTAAGTACACCAATTGTAAGCAGTCCCAGCTGATTCTGAGCAAAGACAACACCCTCTCACTCTCTCCCGCTCTCTACTACAGAGGAAATTTAGAATAGTGAATAAAGAGTATCCAGGGAGAACATGCAAACTCTACACAGACAGGCTTCCAGGTCTCCTCTGATATGAGATTTATTGTAACAAGGACAAGTAAAAAAGCTATAAAACACAAGATAGATATAAAATAGCCAACAGCTTATATTGGGATGCTTTCCACATGTTCCTAAGTCACACACTGATTTGTAATTATCTCTTGTGAGACTACCCTGTGTCTTTATTTGATTGAAGTAACCCACCAACAGTCATTGGTCCTTGTCTAGACGCTTTCACAGGCTAATGTGTAACAGGCAGATCTGGATGAAATGCTCATGTGCTTTTAAAGACAGCTCATCTCTGAGCCTGAGATGAGGAAAATATTATATAAGGCATTTATAACCATGTCCCGTGATCTGAGGAGGAAAAGTGTGGGGTGGTCCTGTGGGTCCAGCCCACTCCAGAATCTCACCTTATAAATACCCGGACAGACAGAGAGATCCATCACTTCATCACACACCAGACCTCTGCAGCTGGACTGCGTCTTTTAATCAAACTTCAAATGGAGACGAAAGGCAACTCACTGCAGCAGGCAAGTTTCTTAACCTTCTCAGCAGAGTTAAATATAGTAATGACTAATATGTGCTTCTTTCATTTCTTTTTTTTTTTTTTTTTAACTATTTTAAGTAAGACCGTGAAAGTGTTCTAGTGAAAATAAGCTGGTTTAAAGAAATTATTTGAACTAATTTAATTTCCAAACAAATCATGAGCTCGGGTCATCAAAATATCACTGAGGGAAAACAGAAAATTGATTTTTTTTTGTAGTCGTTTTTTTTTTTTCGAGAAAACGCCAAATAGTCTCATGGACGCGTCAAATTCCAGCTCTTTATGACCTGTTACTGATTGTTTAATGACATTTTTTTTATCGGTCTAAAAACTACACGTTTAGGAAAAGGACCTACCCGAACATCCAAAAAGTCGCTTGAAAGTCATCGAAGAACTGCAAAACATTTCCCAAATGAAAATAGCACAGCGAAATTAATATAAAAGTAGTTTTGGCATTAGAAATCTGTGGGATTATTCATAAAATTGTGCTTTAAACGTTATGGTGTTGTCACCGTACTACTTGAAATCAATTAAAACTTTTAGAAAATGTTTTCTTCATTTCCCTTTTTTTAAATGTTCTGTCAAATTTTCTTTCAGGTGGACCTCAGTGACCACATTGAAGATGTAGCGTAAGTAAAGACTAAATGCCTTCATCTGGTTTACTAAAATACCAGATTCGCAAAAAATCAAATTTTCATCTCATCAGTCCTGTTTGTAATGCAATGGCCTACTACAACACTTGAGGTCGCACTACTCCCATTTTACTCCAGGGGGGGCTGAACCTCTTCCTGCAGAGCCCCAGTCCTGCGTGTTTGCCCTCTTTCTGCCTCAACACACCTGGATGTAGTGATTCTGTCCTGGCAGTAATAAGCCTGTCGAAGCTCTCAGATGTGTTGAAGCAGGGAGAGTTAAAACCTGCAGAGGTTCAGTTCAGACACCCCTGTTTCACTCCATTATGGCAACAGACTCTTTGTTTTTCTGCCCAATTTCAACTTTTATTTGTTTGATTGATATGATTCTGTTTAAATGTGACTTTTTCACGCTCCTGTAGACCATTCAAAATGGATTTGGAGTCAGCGCTGAAGGAATGCTCCTCTGCACTCGACCTTTTTCTGAACAACAGGTTCATGGACGCATTGGCTCTTCTGAAACCCTGGTGAGCTACAAGACACTTATTGATTGGTATTTTGGTGAGGCTGCATGCATTAGTTCTTCTCGTTCAACAAGAGCTCCTTGTTTTTTAATGACTTTGTTGGGTATCGATCTCCTTTAGGAAGAATCAGAGCATGTATCATGCGATGGGCTACAGCAGCATCCTGGTGATGCAGGCAGCCATGACCTTTGAACCAAAGGACATAGATACTGCCATGGCATCGCTCAGGGAATCCCTGCAGACCTGTGAAAAGTATGGTTTGTTAAAAAACACTTTTTTATGTGAAATTGAGGATTTTCTTTTAAATGTATAACTACACAGAGCATTTCTACACTTAGATTTCGGAAGAAGGTTGGGTTAATGGAGAGCATAGCCAACTTCTGGAACAGACAGTCGACTGATAAACTGACCGAGGGTGAGTGAACTTCTGTGTGAATTCACTGAACATCTCATTTTGACCCATAAAAGCAGAATGAATTGCGTAACATGATGCATTTTAACCAGACCATAAATAATTGTAGATTAGATGCAGTTTATTGCAGAGGGGCAAAACTAATTTACAAACTAGAATTTACAGATGAGGTCATCTGCAAGATGTCAAACATTATATAATTTTCCTAAAGCCTTTTCTTTGTTTTTCATGCATCTGTCATTTATTCTGATTAACAGAGGAGATGCACGCTGAGCTGTGCTACGCTGAAGTCTTGCTGCAAAAAGCTTCTCTCACGTTCCTGGACGAAAGCATCATCGGCTTCATCAAAGGAGGAATGAAAATCCGTAACAGCTATCAGATTTACAAGTAAGAAGCTCAGAGTGTGTTTGCTGTGAAGGCAAGGATTCAGATTTACATGAAGAGAAGTGTATTTTAACTTGTTGACTCTCCGTTCAGGGATTGCCAGACCATGATAAACAGCTTGGAGGACAAGGAGAAACAGAAACAAACGTACGTTCATTTCACAGGAGGGGTCAGCATGGGTATCGGATCATTTAATTTGGTAAGAGAACACACACACACACACACACACACACACACACACACACACACACACACACACACACACACACACACACACACTCATGCTTTCTGTGGAATAGGTAATGTAAACATCAATGAGCTATTTATGATTTGCCTGATGGCAGACAAAAGTGTGCCATCTAGTGGTCAGAGTATAGTTTTGCAGAAGAAAGCCTAATAACAGCTGGACACCAGTCATGTGTCAAAAGTAAACAAAAACACATTTTTATGATTGTGGGTTATTCCAGACTTTGAAAATTGTATTATGCGCTTGACCACACATTATGTCATCTCTGGCAATGGAAGGACCCCAATCCTACAAAATGATCTGTTGTTTCCAATAAAGTAACCCCAACCAAATTATGATGTGTTTTATTTTCCATGCCAGATGCTCTCACTGCTTCCATCCAGAGTCCTCAGACTGATGGAGTTTCTGGGCTTCTCAGGAGACCGGGTGGGTGGCATCACTCCACAATTAAAGAGCTCAGGCCTTCCAACACTGTTGAAATAGACTCAATATTGCTGTATTTTTTTTTTCCTCACAGGAGATGGGTTTGTCAGAGCTGAGATCGGGAGCAGCGAGTAACAGCTTGCGCTCCATCCTGAGCACGCTCACTCTGCTGATGTTTCACCTCTACATCACTGTAATACTCGGTGAGCAGTAATGAAATAACGTAACTTCTTTTTCATCCAGGTTGAAAAGTATGAATCGGTAACACGTTTATGACCCTATAATGATTGCTGCCCACTCTGTCCCAAGGAACGGGAGATGGAAACCTCAGTGAGGCCGAGTCTCTGCTGGAGCCCTACTCCAAAAAGTTCCCCAATGTGAGCAAGTGGCATGTGTAGCTTTTGGAAACTCTGTTGTAGATTTTGCAAATGTGTTTCATATTTTCTTTTTAAAATGTTGTTCACAGGGAGCTCTCATGCTTTTCTACACTGCAAGAATCGCTGTGCTCAAAGGAAACTTCACATTTGTAAGTAATAGAGCCAAATGTATAATAACAGTTTTCCCTCTTTTCGTGCACGCTGCTCCTCTTCCTGGTTGAGACAGAAATGTGAAATGAGTGCGCCTGGGTTTCTGTGCAGGCTCAGGAGAAGTTCCTGGCCTGCATCGCCTCGCAGGAGGAGTGGCGGCAGATTCACCACCTGTGCTACTGGGAGCTGATGTGGGCCTACTCCTTTGAGCAGAAATGGAAAGAGGCTTATCGATACGCCAACTTCCTCTGCAAGGAGAGCAAGTGGTCTCAGGTATCTAATGTTACTTTTTAACCATGTAGTTCTATTTATTTTGTTCTGCCCTTTTCCTGTAGCAACAGCTGGATTTCTTCTTTCTCTTGTAGGCAATATATGTATATCAGAAAGCCTCCATCTTGAGCATGCTACCTGAGGAAGAGGTTAATAAACTGGGTGAAAATGTGGTGGACTTATTCAGGTATGCACAGGGAGTGCAATGTCTTATCTGTCCAGTAATGTGTAAAGTAATGATAAAATGTGGGGCTTGCAGGCAGGTGGACAGTCTCAGACTGAGAATTGCTGGGAAGTCGATTCCTACGGAGAAGTTTGCAGCAAAGAAGGCCCAGAGATATTCCTCCTCTGTCCCTGTGAAACTCGTCGTCCCTGCTTTGGTGAGGGAGTGATGGCGAGCGGGATTGAACCAAACTGCCCTTTTCCAGTCTGGAAAAAAAACAAACTAAACAATTTCTCGTCACAGGAAATGATGTACGTCTGGAATGGATTCACAGTGGTGGGCAAAAGACCCGGCCTGACTGAAAGCATCCTGTCCACCCTGGAGAAAGCAGAGGAGCAGCTCAAAAATGAGCAAAGTGAGTCAGATGGCAGAATTCATAACGCTGCAGGTCGTATTAGTGGGAGCAGAGTGTGAGAGCTCATACTTTGCTTCATCTTATCTGCAGACCCGTCAGAGTACCACTTGGACGACCAGTGTCTGGTCCAGCTGCTGAAGGGCCTGTGTCTGAGGGAGCTGGGCCGTCTGGTTCAGGCCGAGATCTGCTTCAATCACGTCATTTCCTGGTAGGGTCACCCTGCCACTGGAATCAACAACACAAATGTGGAAATACAGTTTCTCTCATTCCCAAACTCAGTGAAAATATACAGTTAACCTGGAAAGAGTATCTTCTGAACAGACAGAGGCTGTTTGGAATAGAGATGCTATCTCAGAACTCAGATAAATGTTATCAACAAACAGCTCAAAACATTGTTCTGTATGAAACATGACATTTATTTGCCTGCTGTCTCTGTCTTTTTTTATAACAGTGAGAATGATATTAAGCATGACAACTATCTGGTACCCTTCACCATGTATGAGCTGGGTCTTTTGCACAGACAGAAGGGCGACATCAGCAAGGCGATCACTATCATTGAAAATGTCAAGTAAGTGTTTTCAGCCCATTCACTCTCCAAGTTATTCATATTTGCTTTAAATTACCTGAGACTGATAATTCACAGGAAATATTTTTCTATATTTTTTTCCCCAAAATTATGCTTTCATTCCTGTTGTAGCACCAATGCAGCACTGTTTAATGAGTTTTCTGATTTATAGGATGAACTACAAAGACTACAACATGGAGTCGAGGCTACACTTCCGCATCCACGCAGCTCTGAATACCATGGGAACCTTTGCTGCCAAACTTCCTCCCTCGCGAACGCCAGCTTAGAAGGGCCTGCTGGAAGGAATTTGAGAATAAACCGTGACGCAAAACCTCCTCACCCATCTTGCTGCCTTCTAGTTGTGTGAAGAGATTGTTAAAATAATAACAGGGCAGATGCGTTACACTGTGTATTCAAGTTGGAAATTTCTCCAAGATGCACTTTGCTTTAAAAAAAATAGTGGTATCACTGTACATGATAGGTAACTGGAAGCTGAGTGGCTTATTATTTTTATTTTCAGGATAATCGAATGATTATCCAGGGGAATGTTTTTCTCAGGAGTGTGCTGTGGTTGAAGAAAACAGTGGGCTTGAGGGTAAAAAAAAATGCATCAAGGTAAAAAAAAAATATTCCAGGGTTCAATATAGACAACGTTAATTCATTTGGAGAGACAGAAAAATGTAGCTTGGAACTGTTTCACCTGTTTTAAAATGTGAGGCTATATCAAGATGAACAGTTTAGTCAGTCTCTGCAGGTAAATATCACCTTGTAAATATATTTGTAACGTTGCTCTGTGGTTTCTATTCTGCTTCCTCGAGGTACATGATGCCTGTCACCGGGAGGTCTCCAGTAAGGCTGCTCGTTTGGTTTCTGTCTGTAAATATATATATTTAAAGCTCAAAATTGTGAAAGTCTGATGAACTCATGAACCAACCAATAACTTAAGCTTTGGCTTAAAATTAAAAAACAAAAACAGATATTCATCAGTGGGAGGAATGAGCGATCACTCAAAGAACACTGGATGAGTCAGATAAGCTTGGTTGGTCTGAAGAAGAATGAAAACACTCATATTTATGGGTAGTGCAATTCCATCAGTGCCTTCAAACCTCCCCTGTGGGAGATTCAGCTGAGAGGAACTGACTCATGTTGTCCAATCAAACATGTAAAAGAAAGATAGTAAATAGAAGGATTTAGTAAGGTAAGCGAAAGATCTTTGTTTTTATGTTTTTTTTTTGTTTTGTTTTGTTTCTTAAAAACCCAGAATGTCGGCTTTGACCCTTTTCCCATTTGCTTTGTTGTACCTGAATTCATTTTTGCTTTTTTTTTTTTTTTTTTTTTTTTTTTTTTACACTGGGTATGTTGTGTCTCAAAGTGTAATTTCTTCAGTCTTGCATATTACATGGGAAATAAAAGTTGGTCAAAAAGAAAAAAAAGTGTCTACATTGTTACTGAATCTGTTTAGTCTGCTGTCATTGCAGAGATATTCATGGAGGGACGATTAAAAGGCTATGTGAAAAAATTTAGGCTATTCTTAGACTTTTCTGTGTCCAAATGTAGTAATAATACATACAGACTGACAATTTCCGAAGGAAGTTGTTTATTCAGAGTAAAAGATTCAAGAGAAACTATCCTTTATTGTACAACAAGATCTAATATATGTGTGCACTGCACATATGCAACCTTTATACATGTTTATTATGGAATTGTTTTTGTCATGCCTCAATTAAGAAATTGAACATCTGCAATGTGGAAATGTCTATTTTGTGCAATTCAGGCACAATAATATTTTGCTTTAGACGATCATGATGTAGAACACCCGCAGGCATGAAATGAAGTTGTCCATTAACTGTAATAGAAATAATTGTGATTTTACAGTTAGATGCTCTTCTGCTCGTTCTATTCCCCTCAACTGTTAAATCACAATCACACTGTACTGTTTTGTACAGTGTGATTATGTTTTGATCTGCCTTCACATTCACAATTAATGCTTTTCAATATGCTGCCAAATAGAAACTGGGCCAATTTTCCACCATATATTCATATAAAAGTCATTACAGTGGTCTAATTGTTCATTTTCCTCGGTTTGGATTTGCGTTGAATGAATGGCTTTCCCAGGAACTTTCTGGACAATAAGCCTGTTTAAATTTGTCCTTGATTGTGAATGAGTGTGATTGTATATGTGATAGACGTGTGTGTTTACCCTCCGACCTGTCCAGGTAGAGCTTGGCTTCTAAAGAATAAAAGAGGTTTGTAGAAGACAGATGGATGTCATTCTTGAAACAATCAGTGCATTTGTCACCTTAGCTAAGGAAATAATTTTGTCGACTCCATTTCAGTAATTACACACCTCTCCTAAATAAAGACTAACTGTGTTTGAAGCAAATGAAAGCCATGTTAACTTAGGTTTTATAGCACAAATGTGCATCGATCAAATTCTTTGATTGGTATACTCTGAGAAAATGTAACTCACAGGAGACAAAACAAAACAGGTAGTCAGGTTAAATGACCTTGGAGAGTGTAAAACGGTGCAGAACTGTTTTGACATGATGCACACTATGATTTTGGCCATCCATACATCCATCCATCAACACACACGTTCACATTCATGCCTTGGGGCAATTTACGGTCACCAATTAACCTCACATGCATATTTTTGGACTGTGGGAGGAAGGTGGAGTATGCAGAGGAAACTCATGCAGCGGAGCCAGAGTGGGGGCAAGGGGGCGGTCGTCCCAGGGCCAACAAGGTCATTGGGCCCCGTTTCATGTGATGTGTTCACATTTACTCGTAAATAAATTATTATAATAAAATGTGCAGTGTGTGTGAGAAGGTATATGCATATGATTGTGGGCTCCAATTTGCCAATTCTTACATTACGACTGTCCATGAATGCATCAGAGCTGTAAGCAGCGCTGATTGGCTGTGCGGCATGAACGAGTTTTTTCTTTTGCACTTGATCTGAACTCTTTGGAGGGAAGTTAAACAGTATGCTAAACACGATGCTAGCCGCTAGCGGTACTACCCAAAACCTAACATCGGAGCCATTGGTGAGTCAGTGAAACCTTCAAAAATATTATCTTTATCAGAATGCTGTGGTCTTAAACACCTGGCTATTTGAATGTGCCTTGTGTTGCTCTCAAGTATAAGAGACCGCTGAGTCTATTTTTTTCTCTAATATACGTGAATTCCAAAAGATGTAGATAGCTGTGTCTATATCTATCTGAATACATTGTGTAATTTTAGACCAGCTGTGTTCATTTTATATTCAAGCTGTATCAAAGATGGTACAGATGTAGCCAGTGAGTTTTTATCAGTTTTCAGCACCATGGACAGCGGACACTCGGAGATTGACACCTGTCAGGCTGCATTTCTGAGGCATATACTGTAGGTTCATACCGAGCCATCAAAGGGTCTCAAGATGTCTTAAGACGTGTCATAAGACGCATTTGTTGAGATGTCTTGAGATGTCTTGGTAAGTCAAGACGTGTCTATAAGACGCGTCTATAGACATGGGTCTTAAGATGTCTTAAGATGTCTTGAGATGTCTTAAGATGTCTTGGAAATATGAAGATGTCTTAAGATGTCTCAAGATGTCTTAGAAATATTACTGTCTCAAGATGTCTTGTAGACTCTATGCACAACTCAACCACTCCCTGAACTTCAGGAGGCTCGTTTCCTGTCTTTCATGATAGGATGAGCTGATTAATGCAGGTGTGTCTGAAGTTGTTACAGAGGTCAAACACACCTGCATTAATCAGCTCGTCCTATCTTGAAAGACAGGAAACAAGGAACCTCCTGTATGAGCTCCATACAGCCACTTAGTCTATTAGATGCAGCGGACAAAACTAAACTTTCTACTGCATCTAATGTATTTTGTGGCCATATGGAGCTCATACAAACCCACTTCAAAAAAACTATCCCTTTAAGGTATCCCTTTTCACTATTCCTTTTCCGTCAGTTGACTTTAACATTTTATCTTTTATTTCAGTTAAACTTTCATTACTAATGTCAAAAAAGAATGAAAAATTGTATGACATACTCAGCATTTAATAGTAAAACATAGTATTTACAGAATGATTATGTTTACAAACTGATTATATTTATATTGGTATCCTTCCACCCCCTATCGTTCCAGCCCCTATCATATAGGGCATACATCTCAAAATCACATTGTACACATTAAAGACTGCTTCATTCAGGCACAACAAAAACATCTGTATTTTGGACTGGTACCAGTCCAAGGCTTTAGCAGCACAAAGAACTGATTGAGTGTTTACTCTATATGAGAGTGAAGGAATGTGTTCATCAGGTATTGTTTGTTCCTGGAATTGTGGATGATTTTTTTGTCAACTATTTGACAGTACTGTTCATTGGTGGCAGTGGACTTTGTCCCGATTCCGAGCTGTCGATTTGGTTCCCAGAAGCATTTGTGGTGGAGGAACATGAGGGTGTCAGTGATGACTGCCGTTGGGAAGAGTAGTTTTCCTCCTTCTTGGTATTCTTTGCAGCCTGTCAGGGGATCTTCTCTGTGTTGAGGCAGGAAGATGGTGCCCTCAAACAGGACCAGTGGATTATCTGGGGAAAAAAACGTCATGCATTTAGCTATGGGTTACATCAATATGTTTAACTACAATATTTAACCTAACACGATAGCATCAAGCAGGGCCAGCTCTAGGCATAGGCGAACTAGGCGGCCGCCCAGGGCGCCACGTACAGGGGGAGCGCGCCGTGGCCGTATAAGGGGCATCCGACACTCCGTGTGAGCACTGGTCTGTGCTCTGACGGCCGATCATTCGGCTTTGTTCACCGCTAACCCCCCCCCCCGCCCCCACACACAGCTTGGTTCCTCTGTAATCTTCCTTACATATTTCATTCAAGATCTTTTAACTACTTTACCTGAGATGGTAGCCCATATGGCGGTGATTTTCACTGGTTGCCTGTCACTCACATGGGTTTGGTTGAGGGGGGCTGTCTCCACAAATGAGCCAACTTTTATAGTCTTTATATCAAATCTGCAAATAAAACAATACATGTTAAACACACTTTGGTTTGCTAAAAAGATGAATTATAAAAGGGGTATTCCACCTCTTTAGATAAATATCTAAGGTCCTAATCTAGGATGCACAGCATCTGGGAAATGCTATGCAATCCTATTGTGTTGTTGGTAGAAATGCAGTGCTATAATGCACTGAATACAGGTTTCTCAATAAAATACATTGCTTCCACTATTAAACACATAGATAACATACTTGTATTTTTGTGGGGACAGTGTAACACTCTGGTGTTTCGTGCATCTCTCCGGTTGCCCAGAAAGAGGGTTGTCAATGACGGTGATGACAGGCTTCCCCCGTATCCAAACCTAGGAAATAACAGCATATGATGCAAAAAAATGCTTCCATACAAAAATATTGTACTGATTTATTAATATGCATTGTCTGTACTTGACTGAGAATGATCAACTACAGGGATCATACCTTGGGTCCAAGGAAGATCTGTTCCCCTGCCAGGACTCTATCCTCCATCCTCTCCATGAGGTCCGGCTGCCGCATCATTTTTGCCACTTTCAGATGGCATAGTTCTGGCATTTGGTTTCCAAGCTGTAACCCTGTAAAGAAATAAGTTAGAATAAAATAAAGAATGTTGTTACCATCATTTTAGACATTGTTGGTAGAACTAACATGCAGGAATATGTTAACCCTTGACTACAGTGTTAAAACACATCCCTAAGTCCTGTTTTGGCTTTTTAAAAGCCACAGTTTGAGGTGTTGTAAAAACATAACCCATTATGTTTTTTAATTTGTTTTTACTCAGATCTCTGTATCTAGCTCAGCCCATTTAAAAATCTTAAACATTTTGGATTTTAACCATTGAAATTCCTTTTTTATAAGAGATGCAACTGATTTGGTGAAAAAAAAATGGTTATCAATTTAAAGTGACTGATTTTCAATTTAAAAAAACGATCAGAGGCTGGAGATTTTTTTACAATAACATTGACTTTAGTGCTTTTTCTTTTGCACCTCACCAGATTTTAATTTTTACTACCCTTTTTCCTGTGTTGGGTGTTAACAACCCACAACCTTACCTGATGTAAAATGTATCAGAAAAATATTTCATTTCTTTCTTTTCCTCAAGCTCATCCCTGATAAAAAATAACGAATACTTTCAAAAGATTATGGATTTGAACCTTTGAAATGCCCATTCCATATTGATTTGGTGGGAAAAAAACACACAAAATGACAGTTTTTCAAAATAATAAATAAATAATAAATAAATCAAAGGATGGATATTTTTTACGTGCTATCACACTCTTGGATATGTCAAAGATTAGTTAAAAAAAACAGGCTTTGGTGCTTTATTATATTTTGCGCAGCATCAGATTTTAAGTTTTACTCCCTACTGACTCCCATAATAACCACATTTTTTAAAATGCAGCCATTACACTGCCGTGGAACCACCTACAAAATTTGCATTTAAATTGTTAAAATCGACAATTTAAAATAGAAACGTTAGTTTTGATCAGGACTGAACCTGACAAAGAGATATGGGGAAAAAATGTTTTAAAAAAATAAATATTTGATACATTTTTACAGCAGGTAAATGTGTGACTTTTAAATAAACAGGACAAAGGGGTAGTAAATTTGCCTACAGTGTGTTTTCGACCATTTAAATTTTTATGATCACATTTTTTAATTAATGTAGAATAAATAGGGTTCCCACTCTTTTCGATAAATCATTTTCCAGGACTTTTCCAGGACGTTTTCCAGTGTCGAATAACCAACTAAAGTTACAACAAAGGTTGTGGGCAATTCTCAGAACAGAACAGAACCCCAGAACAGCCAAGATGGTCTGACAGACCCTTTGGGTTTTTATAATTGAAATAAATTTGTTAAAAAATAATTTCCCTGTCCTCTCCTAAATTAGTTGTTAGTTACTTGTATGTTTTTCTGAAGCAAATAAGGTCCTAACAATGACACACATAATATTACAAAGCATTTATACCTCCAAAGGCAAAAAAAAAAAAAAAAACATGCACTTTGCGGGGCTTTTTTTCTGGACTGATTTGTTTTGGTTCATGCGCGCATCTGAACAGGAAGCTAGCTCTGACAGCAGACAACCGGACAGACGGCCAAAAATATCAGCCAAATCCTAAAAGAAAGACAATAAAAAGAGGCATAATGAAGGTGGAAGAAGCTTTAGCAATGATACAAGAGGTCAGTGAGGGGGAATCGGATGGCGGAGACGTGTCGGACATCAGCGATCTTGACTGGAGTGAAGAGGAGGAAAGTCCTGAATCAGAGTCAGAACAGCCGCGGACCAAACAGCGAAAACAATGTAATCCTGCCCCAAAAATACCCGACCGACCTCCAGCTGCTGTCCAGTCCAGCAGAACCTGCAGCGGCGCATGGAAGCGCTCACGCGTCACCTCCAGGTATAGAGAATTACTGTAGGCTGCTGTCAGTTTACAACTAAATAATAATAACATAAAATGGTGTAAAAAATAAATAGATTAATGTAATAAATCTCAACAACAGTGAACAGGACAGTTGACAGCAGGAGCACTGCAGTGTCTCCAGGTGCCAATTACAGATTCAGGTAAAATATTATATCCTCCATCAAAGTACAGCAAACCATGTATTTCTCGTTTCCAGAAATTAATTTTAGAACGAACATATTTTCTTAATAAATACCGTTGTCCTGTCAAGCCTGCAGTCCCAGAATCAAAAGAGCAGGGTGAGGAATGACCGTGTGGGAAGGTGTCCGTCCTGATGCACAGCTGGGGAGACTTATTTTACTAATTTTAATGTTCTTGATTATTATTGACGGTTAATAATACAACTATTTTGTGTGTGTTGGTCTGTGTGTGCGTGTTTATCAGGGAAATGAGCGCGCGGAGTGTGTGTGAGAGGTGACGATGCGCAAATGCGCACTGTAAAAAGTGGTAGCACTTTATAATACGGCCCGCGTCTTACAGAGTAACTTCCCTTCTCTTACAGTGTAGTTTCCTCAACTGTGAAGGTAACTGTCGGACATGTACAAGTTATTTCGCGGAACCCGAGGAGTACTTACACTTGTGTCTGACAGCGTAAGTGCGGTTGTCTTACAGTGTAGTTTGATGTGTCTTAATAGGTAATTTCCTAAAGTGTGGGGGTAACTTTCATAAATGTAGCATGACATTTTAATGACTCTTATGGGGTACTTACGTACGTGTTTACAGTGTAAGTTCTGAAGTCTTACACGGTAGTTTCCTGTGTTTTACCATATAGCTACTTGTCAAGACAGTGTAATTTTCCTGAACATATGTGTTGCTCCCGTAGTCCCCGGCAATGAAGATCCACAGGATGGATTTTTAATAGATAGATTTTATTTTCGATTCCGAACAAGATTCATGACGTCTCCTCAGCTTCAACTGCTCTCCGACACGCTCAATGTGTAGTTCAAAGACGCTCGTTTTTCTGTGAGGCATTCAATGACATTCAGTGCCTCCAGAAACAATAAAATAAAATAAAATAAAAACACAGGATATGAATTAAACAAATATGGGGTGCCTACGAACAGCAAAAAACATTAACAATGGTTCACCCACTCTTGAAATAGCAAAAACTGTTCATATCTCTCACATATGCTTTTACTGTACAACCTTGATGTGCCACTTCCTCCTAAGAATCACCATGGACCCCTACAGATTGTGTGACCAATGACAAACTGAAATACTGTAACGTACTGATTAAAATGTGTTTCACATAATAATGACAAGACATGCAGACGCGCAAAACATCTTTATTTAATGTCTTCATTTTTCAGATACACCAATTCACCTTTTAAAGTTACCCAGCCCTGAAGATCACCCCTGTCTTTCCTTACTGTCTAACTATCCGGTACTTCCACTGCAACTACCGAGTACTTATCAGGTACTTCCACTGCAACTACCGAGTACTTACCTGTAACTACTGCTCAACGACAGGGAACCGGGCCGTATTCTAAAGCGAACACTTGTGTTCTTCACTTACTGTGCAACTACCGAGTACTTACCTGTAACTACTGCTCAACAACAGGGAACCGGGCCGTATTCTAAAGCGAACACTTGTGTTCTTCACTTACTGTGCAACTACCGAGTACTTACCTGTAACTACTGCTCAACAACAGGGAACCGGGCCGTATTCTAAAGCGAACACTTGTTGGCTTCACTTACTGTGCAACTACCGAGTACTTACCTGTAACTACTGCTCAACAACAGGGAACCGGGCCGTATTCTAAAGCGAACACTTGTTGGCTTCACTTACTGTGCAACTACCGAGTACTTACCTGTAACTACTGCTCAACAACAGGGAACCGGGCCGTATTCTAAAGCGAACACTTGTGTTCTTCACTTACTGTGCAACTACCGAGTACTTACCTGTAACTACTGCTCAACAACAGGGAACCGGGCCGTATTCTAAAGCGAACACTTGTGTTCTTCACTTACTGTGCAACTACCGAGTACTTACCTGTAACTACTGCTCAACGACAGGGAACCGGGCCGTATTCTAAAGCGAACACTTGTGTTCTTCACTTACTGTGCAACTACCGAGTACTTACCTGTAACTACTGCTCAACGACAGGGAACCGGGCCGCATTCTAAAGCGAACACTTGTGTTCTTCACTTACTGTGCAACTACCGAGTACTTACCTTTAACTACTGCTCAACAACAGGGAACCGGGCCGTATTCTAAAGCGAACACTTGTGGGCTTCACTTACTGTGCAACTACCGAGTACTTACCTTTAACTACTGCTCAACGACAGGGAACCGGGCCGTATTCTAAAGCGAACACTTGTGTTCTTCACTTACTGTGCAACTACCGAGTACTTACCTGTAACTACTGCTCAACGACAGGGAACCGGGCCGTATTCTAAAGCGAACACTTGTGTTCTTCACTTACTGTGCAACTACCGAGTACTTACCTGTAACTACTGCTCAACGACAGGGAACCGGGCCGTATTTTAAAGCGAACACTTGTTGGCTTCACTTACTGTGCAACTACTGAGTACTATGCCAGTAACTACCTTCCCTACCTATGCAGGTACCGGGTACTTACACTCAAAGTACCCAAGACTTACCTGTACGGGTTCTGTGATATTGCTTCCATTATTAAAGACATTTATTTTCAAAATAACCAATTCACAAATCAGAGTAAAATAATCAAAACATGATGCACTATTGATAACTTTTACTTTTAAGAAATAATATTATATTTATTTAAACTAACAATTGGAAACTACTACAAAAGCTAAACCACTATATAAATAATATTCAACTACTATATATTAAAGTACTGCTAATTTTCACAAAAAACATTGTTGTGCCCAATTCAACAAAATAAAAGTGCCACACAAACTCCACTAAAACATAGAAAATTACAACTGCAACAATAGTTTTTCATTCACATAGATAGTCTACTTCTTAGACCTTTTCTTTTTTGATTTCTGCTTTTTCTTCTTTTTTTTTCTTGGGCTTCTTCTTCTTGGCTCCTTCTTCTTCTTCCTTTCATCATCTGATGAGAAAGATATTGACGACGATCTAGTTGAGATGTCTTTTGGTTTTGCTGTTGTGAGTAGAAAAAAACAATACATCTTAATTAATGTCATCAATGTATTACAGCCTGATCAATGACCACATCACATGTTTAAGGCTTACAAGTATGTGTGCTTCTGTTACATCCTGTAAAGGGATAGTTAAGGAAAAACACAGACACGCTGCTTCTTGAATCATATCCAAAGTATCTTTATAATGACTTAAGTCAAATTTAAACTATACAGTCTGAGTGTTTCCTATGGACTGACATTTTACATCTGCTAAAATTTACATATACCGTACTGAAAATATCAATTTTAGTCATGTATAGCTGTCATAACCAAAGTAATATCAGCATTTTACCCATAAAATATAAACACAGAAGCATGAAACACATTTTCTTATCAAATATGTACTCATCAAATGCTTAACAGTTCACAGCAAAATTATAAGCATTGCTCAGAACGCTGCTTGTGCCGCCAAGCAGTCAGCAAGGACTCTACAATGAGTGTGACGTTCACTTTGACTCTGAAAGTTACTGCAGACACCAGTATCTTACTTTCCACGTTTCTCTTAACAAACAGAAAACATAAATACTTCTACACATGCATTATCATGACGTTTCTTACCTGTAAAGGGGATAATAAAGGAAAAACACAGACACGCTGCTGATGAACGAAGCAGCACGTTTCTTTCCACAGTTCAGCTCAGACATGAGCAATCAAACCCCGATCATTGAACACACAAAAAAATAACTTTCAAAGAAATAAAATTGTGGAAACGGAAACACTGCAGAAAACATCATTAAATAGGAACCGAATACATCTTTCGAAATTATCTCACACATTAAATTATGCTGAAACACAGATTATCCCTGTTTGGCTGAACACTGTGCTTGTTTGAATGGGAGACCAGAGTAAAACAAGACAGATAACTCAATCAACAGGTCACGATGATTTTTACCTTAATCTTTTTCAACCTTTGATGAAGTGTTATTTTTAACCAGGTACTTTCATGAATTCAAGCAATTGAAGTTTCAACAAGTTTTTTTCTTTGAAAGTTGTTTCTGTGCTCAATGATCGGGGTTTGATTGTTTATGTCTGAGCTCAACTGTGGAGGGAAGCGCGCTGCTTCCGTTCATCCATGATTCCACCGGATATGACTCAAGGAGCAGCGTGTCTGTGTTTTTCCTTTATTATCCCCTTTACAGGTAAGAAGCGTCATGATAATGCATGTGTAGAAGTATTTATGTTTTCTGTTTGTTAAGAGAAACGTGGAAAGTAAGATACTGGTGTCTGCAGTAACTTTCAGAGTCAAAGTGAACGTCACACTCATTGTAGAGTCCTTGCTGACTGCTTGGCGGTGTCGTGCCAAAAAGTGATTCCCTGCCATAAAGTGATTTCCGGTCCGCGGGCAGCTGAAAAGCGCAGCTTCTGTGGCTCTGCAGCAGTCTTAATTGGGCTCAAACAAGTTTGTTTCTGATCATTCAATGATGTTTATTTGTGTTTGCGTTTGATAGCCTCCTGTACGTCCAGTTGCCTTAAGTTGCTGTTAAATGCCGGTGTCGGGGCTAAGCCTACGCTTGAAGCCCCTACGGCTTCTACCCGGAGTTTTCGGCTGACACGCTGGCACTTGAATGGAGTGAATAACGTAGCTGAGGCGATTGTTTGCGTCAATGAAATATGTCCATTTATTTTCACTTCTTACAAATTTCACCACAGGATACGAACCACACAGCGATGGCGAGGCAGCAGCGACAGCGGTCAAAACCGTGTTTCCTCTCACGGGCAGCAACACCTGTCAGGTTGTGATTACTTCCTATTTATACTTCCGGTGCGAATTGGCTCCAACAACCGGTAAGCTAGTTGACGATTTTAACCAGGCTTGTTGTTATGCTAATAAAGATATGTCACGGAGGTGATACGTTTTCTTTTCTTTTCTTTTCTTTTTGCACCAAAATAGCTAGATTGCTCGACAGAGTAATTTCATCCCAAGCAGTGCGTCGTACGGAAATCACTTTCTGGCAGAAATCAAGTTTTGGCTGATTCCAGTCCGCGGAATCAGCTTTTAGCAAGCAAAATAAGCTGATTTTGACATTGTAATGTCCCTTTACTCATTTTTTAAGTGGTATAAAGTATTGGTTTTACTCAAATGTAAATCTGACTCTGCTGTGTTATATTAAATCATTTTGAGGCAAAATATCGATCCATATACAATACCGGAGGCATGAATCAACTTTTGGCAAGCAAAATAAGCTGATTCTGACATTGTAATGTCCCTTTTCTCAATTTTCAAACCGTACAACGCACTGCTTGGGATGAAATTACTCTGTCGAGCAATCTAGCAATTTTGCTGCAAAAAAAAAAGAAAAGAAAAGAAAAGAAAACGTGTCACCTCCGTGACATATCTTTATTAGCATAACAACAAGCCTGGTTAAAATCGTCAACTAGCTTACCGGTATTTAACAGCGACTTAAGGCAACTGGACGTACAGGAGGCTATCAAACGCAAACACAAATAAACATCATTGGATGATCAGAAACAAACTTGTTTGAGCCCAATTAAGACTGCTGCAGAGCTGCAGAAGCTGCGCTTTTCAGCTGCCCGCGGACCGGAAATCACTTTATGGCAGGGAACCACTTTTTGGCACGACAGCGGCACAAGCAGCGTTCTGAGCAATGCTTATAATTTTGCTGTGAACTGTTAAGCATTTGATGAGTACATATTTGATAAGAAAATGTGTTTCATGCTTCTGTGTTTATATTTTATGGGTAAAATGCTGATATTACTTTGGGTATGACAGCTATACATGACTAAAATTGATATTTTCAGTACGGTATATGTAAATTTTAGCAGATGTAAAATGTCAATCCATAGGAAACACTCAGACTGTATAGTTTAAATTTGACTTAAGTCATTATAAAGATACTTTGGATATGATTCAAGAAGCAGCGTGTCTGTGTTTTTCCTTAACTATCCCTTTACAGGATGTAACAGAAGCACACATACTTGTAAGCCTTAAACATGTGATGTGGTCATTGATCAGGCTGTAATACATTGATGACATTAATTAAGATGTATTGTTTTTTTCTACTCACAACAGCAAAACCAAAAGACATCTCAACTAGATCGTCGTCAATATCTTTCTCATCAGAGGATGAAAGGAAGAAGAAGAAGGAGCCAAGAAGAAGAAGCCCAAGAAAAAAAGAAGAAAAAGCAGAAATCAAAAAAGAAAAGGTCTAAGAAGTAGACTATCTATGTGAATGAAAAACTATTGTTGCAGTTGTAATTTTCTATGTTTTAGTGGAGTTTGTGTGGCACTTTTATTTTGTTGAATTGGGCACAACAATGTTTTTTGTGAAAATTAGCAGTACTTTAATATATAGTAGTTGAATATTATTTATATAGTGGTTTAGCTTTTGTAGTAGTTTCCAATTGTTAGTTTAAATAAATATAATATTATTTCTTAAAAGTAAAAGTTATCAATAGTGCATCATGTTTTGATTATTTTACTCTGATTTGTGAATTGGTTATTTTGAAAATAAATGTCTTTAATAATGGAAGCAATATCACAGAACCCGTACAGGTAAGTCTTGGGTACTTTGAGTGTAAGTACCCGGTACCTGCATAGGTAGGGAAGGTAGTTACTGGCATAGTACTCAGTAGTTGCACAGTAAGTGAAGCCAACAAGTGTTCGCCTTAGAATACGGCCCGGTTCCCTGTCGTTGAGCAGTAGTTACAGGTAAGTACTCGGTAGTTGCACAGTAAGTGAAGAACACAAGTGTTCGCTTTAGAATACGGCCCGGTTCCCTGTCGTTGAGCAGTAGTTACAGGTAAGTACTCGGTAGTTGCACAGTAAGTGAAGCCCACAAGTGTTCGCTTTAGAATACGGCCCGGTTCCCTGTCGTTGAGCAGTAGTTAAAGGTAAGTACTCGGTAGTTGCACAGTAAGTGAAGAACACAAGTGTTCGCTTTAGAATACGGCCCGGTTCCCTGTTGTTGAGCAGTAGTTACAGGTAAGTACTCGGTAGTTGCACAGTAAGTGAAGAACACAAGTGTTCGCTTTAGAATACGGCCCGGTTCCCTGTCGTTGAGCAGTAGTTACAGGTAAGTACTCGGTAGTTGCACAGTAAGTGAAGAACACAAGTGTTCGCTTTAGAATACGGCCCGGTTCCCTGTTGTTGAGCAGTAGTTACAGGTAAGTACTCGGTAGTTGCACAGTAAGTGAAGCCAACAAGTGTTCGCTTTAGAATACGGCCCGGTTCCCTGTTGTTGAGCAGTAGTTACAGGTAAGTACTCGGTAGTTGCACAGTAAGTGAAGAACACAAGTGTTCGCTTTAGAATACGGCCCGGTTCCCTGTTGTTGAGCAGTAGTTACAGGTAAGTACTCGGGAGTTGCACAGTAAGTGAAGAACACAAGTGTTCGCTTTAGAATACGGCCCGGTTCCCTGTTGTTGAGCAGTAGTTACAGGTAAGTACTCGGTAGTTGCACAGTAAGTGAAGCCAACAAGTGTTCGCTTTAGAATACGGTCCGGTTCCCTGTCGTTGAGCAGTAGTTACAGGTAAGTACTCGGTAGTTGCACAGTAAGTGAAGAACACAAGTGTTCGCTTTAGAATACGGCCCGGTTCCCTGTCGTTGAGCAGTAGTTACAGGTAAGTACTCGGTAGTTGCAGTGGAAGTACCTGATAAGTACTCGGTAGTTGCAGTGGAAGTACCGGATAGTTAGACAGTAAGGAAAGACAGGGGTGATCTTCAGGGCTGGGTAACTTTAAAAGGTGAATTGGTGTATCTGAAAAATGAAGACATTAAATAAAGATGTTTTGCACGTCTGCATGTCTTGTCATTATTATGTGAAACACATTTTAATCAGTACGTTACAGTATTTCAGTTTGTCATTGGTCACACAATCTGTAGGGGTCCATGGTGATTCTTAGGAGGAAGTGGCACATCAAGGTTGTACAGTAAAAGCATATGTGAGAGATATGAACAGTTTTTGCTATTTCAAGAGTGGGTGAACCATTGTTAATGTTTTTTGCTGTTCGTAGGCACCCCATATTTGTTTAATTCATATCCTGTGTTTTTATTTTATTTTATTTTATTGTTTCTGGAGGCACTGAATGTCATTGAATGCCTCACAGAAAAACGAGCGTCTTTGAACTACACATTGAGAGTGTCGGAGAGCAGTTGAAGCTGAGGAGACGTCATGAATCTTGTTCGGAATCGAAAATAAAATCTATCTATTAAAAATCCATCCTGTGGATCTTCATTGCCGGGGACTACGGGAGCAACACATATGTTCAGGAAAATTACACTGTCTTGACAAGTAGCTATATGGTAAAACACAGGAAACTACCGTGTAAGACTTCAGAACTTACACTGTAAACACGAACGTAAGTACCCCATAAGAGTCATTAAAATGTCATGCTACATTTATGAAAGTTACCCCCACACTTTAGGAAATTACCTATTAAGACACATCAAACTACACTGTAAGACAACCGCACTTACGCTGTCAGACACAAGTGTAAGTACTCCTCGGGTTCCGCGAAATAACTTGTACATGTCCGACAGTTACCTTCACAGTTGAGGAAACTACACTGTAAGAGAAGGGAAGTTACTCTGTAAGACGCGGGCCGTATTATAAAGTGCTACCTAAAAAGTTAAATAAATTTTAAAACCTGATTTGAGGCATTAATAAAGCAGACATGAGGCATTAAAAGGATTGCTGATCCTCTTGACTTAATGTTTTGTTTATTTATCTTAATTTCTAATATATTAGATTGCAGAAAAAACAACCTGTTGGTGTGCTCCTGCGCAAAAACACTGCAAAATGTATGACTGTCAGGCTGACCGTAAAAAAGATTTTACTTACCGTGCCTTTGGGAAACTTTACATGTTACATATTATATGGTCTTTTCTAGATACACAATGTTGCATTTGGAAAGAAAAAGTCATGCGAAATCAAAAGAGGAAAAAAAGTGTAAAAGGACAAATAGCGGATTTCCGTGATCCGACAGCTGGTCTCACCGTTGAGGCTAATGTCACAGGTGACCTGCCACGCACTCATCCTGCAAACCCGCCCTTCAGCAGCGGTAAAGAGGAGCTTCATCTCATCAAATGATGTGACGGTGCGTGTGTGGGCTTCGCCAGTCCAATACACTACTTTGTTCTAAGGTAAGATGCTAACGCTTACTTGTCTTAAGACATCTGAAGACATCTAAACATTTCGTAGAATCTGCTTGCCTCATAACTAAATAAGATAGTTAGATAGATAGACAGATAGATACAACTTACCTTCTGCATCTTCCCTGACTCTCATGGGATGAGGGTTGACGTTGTTGGAGCGAATTCGCAACATTTGTAAGACGAAGTACACACGATAGCGTCAGGCTGCTGCAACACTGTTACAGTTGGGCTTGATGTGCGCTTCACTGACGCGTAGTTGGCACGCGCCGTCTTTTCCAACCCCTGTTGAGCGCGAGCTGAAGCGCAAAAGCCCGCGAAGCAATCGCTGTTTGCTAGGAGAGTGAGCTTTAAAACACAGTAGTGAAAATGCCTCTGTCCAGACTGGGAAATTTAACATCAAGCAGTGAAGGCGAAAATCAAGGTTAGTAATAGTTATAGCCAAACGGTCAGTGTACGGTGTTTGATGAAAAATGAACTAAATGCCCCTTTCGATTACAAAGTTATATTATTTGGTTATTGGCCAGCTAGCTAACATCAGTGTACATGTATCCAAGTTTACTAGGCTGTATCAAGAGTGACAGTTGGCCATCTTTGGTAGAATAATGCTTGCTTTTCTTACTGAACCAGAGCAGACTTTACTGCCATACAAAATAGTAAAATATGATAATGCCAGCCTGCTTTACTCCTTTAAAATCTTTGTGATTTAGATGGAGAAGGCAGGAGGAGAGGAAAGGAGAGGAGAGGACAAATCCTGGTGCCAAATCTGTCAAGATTTGGCACCAACAGAGGGAGAGTTGTTCGAGGTGAGTGAGTAATAGACATAGATTAACTTTATCATCATATACATAGACAATTGTATAAGTCCAACTGAAAGGGTACAATTGCATTTCAGTGTTATTGTACCATATTTGCAGCAGTAGCGTATGTATGCTACATTACAAGACAAATAAAAATTGTTCTATATCTAAGTAAACTGGTGGGTGGGATGGTTCAAATGTTAAATGACTGGTTTTATACAGTAGCCCTGTGTGCAGTGGCTAGAATATGTGCATTGTACTGTATATTTACAGTGACCTATGCATGGAGTTTACACAGGAGCCTACACATCATAAATATAGTTGAATGATACACATTGAGCCTCATTCACTATGTTCTTAAAGAGATAGTTCACCCAAAAATGGAAAATTAGCCTTTGTGTACTTACCATGATGACAGTGGAAGGGGGTTAGGGAGCTATTTTGCACAATATTTTTGTAAAATAAATTATAGAACATTGCCTACTTACAGCATCAAATAGCCCTTGTATTTGTGAAGATATAACCTTTTCATTTTGGGTATGTTTTTTTCACGCTGGAGGTTGAAAAGTAGGTGAGGAGGCAAGGATACTATGAGATGTGCTTTAATTGTGTAAATGAAATCGATATGCGTTCATAGCTATAGACTGATGTCTTTGATTTTGCACCACAGGGTCAGCTGAACAAGAAAATGAGGCATGCTGTCCCTGTGTGGCATGTTCATGCCCATGCCACCTCATGACTCCAAATAGGATGACAAGTAAGTAAAAAAATAAATAAATAAAATAATATATGCCTGTAGCTCTCACCATTGGCAGCTCCACTATCACGACAAGACCTGGCACACAACCTTAAGGGAATAGTTCGGTTTTTTTTCAAGTGGGGTTGCATGAGCTCCATACAGCGACTAAGTAAATTATATACGGTACACAGCTATCTCCTCTCCCTCAGTAAGGCACAATTACTCCAAGTTTGGGACGTGTAACCAGCCACAAACAGGGAGGTATTGAGGAGGGAGGATTGATTGATTGATTCATTTAGTTTGTTCCTGGAGCTCACCATCTCCCAGAAGCCCATGTCTTCTCTGTGATCAAGATCTCATAGTCCACCTCCATTACATCCCTGTCCTTCTATCTATCCCAGCAATTATGTTGTCTCTTAGTAATGCAGGAGAGTGTATGGTTTTTAAAATTGGTCAAACTTATTTTGTTTTTCCAGGCAATGAAGGGGGGCAGAAGAGGGCATTGGAGAAGAGCAAGGCTCTCTTTCTTCGGAAAATATACCCCTCCACTGAGGAGAAGTCAGAGCTGTTGGTGAGGGGGCTTCAGATGAAGACGGTGAACAAATGGTTCATTAATTACCGGTAAGAAAGGTCAATAACATGGTATTGATCCATAGGTCCTGTAGCCTAGTTTCGAAGCTCTGTTTGCACAATATTTAGAATTTACTCATCTTACTGTACCCTTATGGATGTAACAAACGGACTGCAGATTTTACTGTACTGTCAATACATGCACTTAAAAAAAAAAAAAAAAACTGTAAAACTACAGTGAAAGCCCTGGCAGTAAAGTTTTCAGATGGATACTGTAAAATTATAGTAAATAATTGTATTTTTACAGTTATTGTCTGTAGTTTAGTGATACAGAGTAGATTTTTAAAGTCAAAATTCATTAAAATAGAATATATTATAGCTGATAAATGCCCACAAAACATACATACGATGCCAAAAACATAAAAAGTCAGATACTCTTCATGTTAATCTCTGCAAAAGAAAATAAAGTTTCTCAATTCGAATGTTTAGTGTGTCTTTGCAGTGAATTCAATTGAATATAAGTTGAAAAGGATTTGCAAATTATTGTATTGTGTTTTTATTTACGATTTACACAGCGTAACAACTTTACTGGTTTTGGGTTTTGTATATTAAAGGAAATTAGTCATTTGATAAAACTCGCAAATTCTGTAAAAACAAAAAAAAAATCCCACAAAATTGCAGTGGAAATCATTGTGTTCCATATAAATGTTGAAAACTTAAATTACTCCCTAAATCTGTAAGCTTACAAATGTTTTATTGTTTATGAATAGCAAAAATCTGCAAGAATCAGAATAATTTCTGTTACATTAATTAAAGTGCACTTTTTGTAATATAGTATATTTTAGATTGTATTTTTACAGTAATGTACACTAAATTACTTTGGTGTTGCACAGAAACTACTCATTAACTCAAAAAAAATAATAAAATAGAATCACCTTAACTCAATTAATGACCTGCAATTTTATGGAGCACACTGCAAATTTCTGTAATTTTACATACATTGCTTCATTAACATTATCAAGGAAGATCTGTAAAATGACATTATATTTTATGTATATTTACATTTAATATGATCAGTAAGTGTCAAATTACATTTAAAAAACAATAATAATGTATTATAATTAGTGATTACATGTAATTCTAAAGGTCAATATTTAAATTACTGCTAGTGTCTGTTGATTTAAAGTTGTTGCATTGTATTACGGATGATACTGAAAAAAAATAGAAAAATTTATGTAAAATTACAGTTAATGATGTAGAATTACAACAATTTTTTATAGGAAAAAAAAAAACCCAGAATATTTAGATCATCATAAATTACAATTATCTGTAATTTTAAAGCTGCTGTAGGCAGGATTTTGCTAGTCAATGCTAATTTTTCTATATTTTCTTTGGATTAAATGTTAGAGTATCCATTGATAATCCTTTAGGGGTGTAGCATAATTGTACTACAACGAGGGTGCAGCGTTTCCATCTGTCTCTGTTCTGAGCTGAAAAGGAATCTCCACAGCTCCAGGTATCTTTGACCAATCAGAAGAGCCCCAAGGCTCTAACCGTGATTGGTCGAGGGGCATTCGTCGCACATTCTTGTGGGAGGGGCTTAACTTGCGTAAGGGCGTGATGTCAGAGGAAACAGGACAGGATTGGCTGTGCTGGGTTTCAAATGGCCATCTTTGATGGGTCAAATCGCCATCTTGCGGAGATGCTGAATCCTGCCTACAGCACCTTTAAGCATAAAACCTAAAACTACTGTTAACATCTATTAAAATACTAGCATATTGTTTTATTGGAAATCTGTAAAATATTACAGAATATTTCCTGTGAATTCATTCCCATTTTAAACAGCAGTATTTCTTTAAAATTGCAGATACACCATGTTTCTTGAACTGCGGAGGCGGGCAGCAAAGAAAATCAAAATGGAGGGCACTGAGGCTGATGTGGAGCGCTTGGTGGCGAGGGGCACAAACCTGGCCTTTGCCCACCTCCTTGGCAATGGGAGAGAACTAAATGAGTCCTGCAGAGAAACTGTAAAAACATACCTGCAGGCTTGGCTCAAAGCCCTAAAGGAGGGAAAGAACCCCAATGCCAAGGCCATGCAGGCAGTGCAGGACATGTGCAGTGCCTAGTGTACGTGTGTCTGTATGTTTGTTTGTGTTCAAGCTTGAAATGCATTTTAATTTAATGTTGCGATGTTCTGAATTTGTCTGATTGTGTTTTGATGGAATTGTTCATTG
Source organism: Salarias fasciatus (assembly GCF_902148845.1). NCBI lineage: Eukaryota > Metazoa > Chordata > Actinopteri > Blenniiformes > Blenniidae > Salarias > Salarias fasciatus. The sequence goes on along the minus strand of NC_043750.1, from coordinate 20,153,111 downwards.
CATTCCCTAATTCATTTAAATTCATATTTATTCAATTAAATAATAAAATATTATATTCTTTGTTACATATTGTTGCATAGATCATTGAAATTGTCTTGTAGTGTATTTAAATTTGCGTTCTATGATATTTTTCTGTGATATTTATTTAATTCAGTAATTTATTAAATAAACATTTTGTAAATTTAATTTCACCTCCTGTTGTTCTCACCTGTATGTTCATCTTCTGTTGAAAAGGTGTTTCAAATATTTGTTACATAAAAAAAAAAAATCACAAAAAAATCCTCTGAAGCAATGTTTTACAATTTTAACTTAAGTTATTATTTGTTTTTACCTTATTGATCCCATTACGCAGAGCTCTCTGGGAAATTAAAAATAATTCAAAATATATATTGAAAAATAATTAATTACCATTTAACACTCCAACAATGTTATCTCAGATTTTACAGTAAAAAATAAAAAGACCATTATCATAATATTATCATCATAATACTCCAGTTGAAACGAGACAGCTTGACCATGTCTTTGAGACACACATACCATGTCTGAAGCCATCTTAAGATGTGAATGTCTTAAGACAAAGGAAATATGTCCTAAGATGTCTCAAGACACTCAGTGTCTTCAAGACACAAAAATCTGTCTGGGTGCATCTCACATTCTGCTTTGGCATGTCTGAAGACATCTTCAAATTTTTGTCTTAAGATGTCTTCAGATGTCTTGATGTACAAAAATGTCTTGAGACGTCTTGATTTTGGTTATTAAGACATCTTAAGATGTCTTGAGACATTTTGATGACTGAGTATGTTTGCTTGGCTCAATAAAAGTGAGCATTAGTGTGTTGTTTGATGGTAGGATGAGGTATTATTGATTGAATGGTAAAATTACTATCATAAGGGCCCGTAGAGAATGCTCCGCCCCCTCTGTACTGAGACCCATGCTCAGCCTCTGCATGCATGCATGGAGAGAACATGCAAACTCCACCCAGTAAGACCCGGCCAGGATTCTAACCCAGAACTTATTGCTGTGAGACAAAAGAGCTAACCACTGCTCCAACATGCAGCCCCATTTTGGCCATTTAAAACCCCAAAACGAAATAGATGATATCTCCTGGTGTGTGCGTGCGTGCGCGTGCGCGCGCTTGCTGTCAGAGCTGCGGGTCACGTGGTGTGTGAGCCGCTCAGCTGACTTTTGGGGGAGGAAGAGGAAAAGAAGATGGAAGGGAACAGAGACGAAGCCGAGAAATGTTTAAACATAGCGACGAGAGCCCTGGAGAGCGGAGACAAGGAGAAGGCGCTGAAATTCCTCCACAAGGCGGAGAAGCTGTTCCCGACTGACCGAGGCAGAGGTGAGGGTGACCGCCGCTCCGCTCCGCGCCGCGCCGCGCCGCGCCGCTCCGGAGCTCCTCCATCAGGAGCTAGCATGTAGCCGCCGATGTGTAGCATCAGCTGGGCTGTTTTAAACCAGTCAGCTCATCATCATGACCGCCTGACATTCGCGGATATGTCCCAGGTTATTTAACTTTTGTCTAATATAAAGACCGTCAAAAGGACAGGAAGTGTCCTCATGTGTCCAGGACCGATGCTGAGCCGTGGGCCTGACAGCTAGCCGGAGTTGTTGATTTAGCCGTGAGTAAAGTCAGGCTTTAGCACCGCAAACTCTGACATCTTATCAGCCGCTCGTCTCTTATCTCGCATCATGATTTTAAAGCCTCTAAATAACTTGATATGACTGTTTAGTCACCAAACATCAGTCCACAGTCCACATTCACCTTGTAGCTCGATGCTAGCTGTCAGTCTTGGTCTCATCTGTCCAAACATATCACAGATTTTATTTTCACTTTGCTCTTCTGGCTGTAAATGTCTCCTCGGATGCCTGATATTACAGCGGTGGGTTTGCAGGTGTGAATACAGAGCAGACACGTGAAGCCTGGGGCAGGATGGTCCACTGTGTAGGCCACACAACCAACAGGCAATCCTTTAATTGAATGATTGACCCAGAGAGAGGCTTCAGGTTAAAGCTAATCCAGAGCAAGACAGCTCACACTGTGCGCTGCACTGCTGTCCAATATCCATCCTATTTATTACACTGTTATTCACGTTGACTACATTGCAGGGTAGATAAACCTGGAAAGTGATAACTGATTTAACTGGAAATCTGTTTGATGGATCTTGACTGAATATTCACAGGTCTGCACTTTCAGAGATTATCTGTGTGTAACACAAACATCAGTGTTTTTGCTCACAGCAATAGACAGTTGGGCCTCTAACGATCTTTACATAAACTAAACTACATTCTTACTGGATCTTTTTAAGGTTATCCAGTCCTGCCACCTGTTACTACTGTCACCTCATCTCCCGATTGGTTAATTACTGACTTTGAATTGCATCAATACATTGATATATTCATATTCAGAGAATTATGTTAGATTTCTCAAACATTTAATGTTTAAAGAGAAGCGCAAGTGCAGAAATCCAAAGTGGAAATGGGGTAGGAAGAAACAGCATTACATTTCACAAGTCTGATCATTTCCAAAATAGTTATTGAATGCCACCTGGGGGAAAAAAAAAACCAAACGGAAATGTTCAGATGCGCTGACTAACATGTCTGAGGTGTTGGTTTGAGTTTGTTGAGGATGTATTCATCCGGATTTAATCAGTTAATCTGTTAAAACAAACAAAATATTGCTTTCATGTTGAATGTTTGCTGCTCACAGTTTAATCTCAAGTGTTTCTGTGACAATAGCAATAACAAATATTATCAAAAATGTTCGTGCATTCACTGACATTTTGCGGACAAATCAGAAGATGACTTGAGAAAAGTTGAACCAGTAATGGAAAAAAATGTTGCCTTACCTCCTTTATCCATTGAGCACAAGTAGGATGGTTGACCATGTGTTACAGTATACCGTACTATTAAACAGGAGAGGGGTCTAGTCAAGATTTTTTCGTGTAATATTTAAGATGTAATAGACACCCTGTAAGAAAACAGCGCTTTGAAAAGACAAAGAAGTAAACTCACTGTAGGAGGTTACACACATTGTATATTTCTTGTGGCATAGGTGCAAAAGCTCTATTCATGACTTCATGCTGTCACTGAATTAGGGGAGCAAACGTACATCAGCATCATCATTATGTAAGAATGATCCTGATAGGAGAAATTCTTCAAATCGGTCAAACAACGACAGTTTACTTAAAGGTGCTGTAGGCAGGATTCGGCATCTCCGCCATCTTGCTTAGGGTTACCTAAGCAAGATGGCGATGTGACCCATCTAAGATGGCGTTTTGAAACCCAGCACAGCCAATCCTGTCCTGTTTTCTCTGACATCACGCCCTTACGCAAGTTAAGCCCCTCCCACAAGAACGTGCGACGAACGCCCCTCGACCAATCACTCATGGGCTCTTCTGATTGGTCAAAGATACCTGGAGCTGTCAAGATTCCTTTTCAGCTCAGAACAGAGACAGATGGAAACGCTGCGCCCTCGCGGTAGTGCAATTATGCTACACTCCTAAAGGATTATCAATGAATACTCTAACATTTAATCCAAAGAAAACACAGAAAAATTAGCATTGACTAGCAAAATCCTGCCTACAGCACCTTTAAGTCTGCTGGAATGTTTTTGTTTTGTTGTTCAAGGTTTGTCAAGGGTGCAGCATTGCACTAAGCTGTCAGTGGATGATATGTGAAAATACACCATTAAGGGACAAAGTGTGGGATATGAGAGGGAACCACTGCAGGCAAATTATGTTGTTCCAGCTAAAAAAAATAATTATTTGCAATTGGGGGGGGGGAAATAACTGTTCAATGTAAATGCAGAGCTGTGGAAATAGTTACATGAAGCAATACACAGTTTTCGTCATATTAAGTAGCCTGGAGGACTTAAGGAAAGCGGGATTACAGGGGAGAACAGTTGCACTTGTATTTCATGAACATTGTCATGAATAATGCATCGCTAAAGCAGTCCGGACATCATAACAGGCTGCCACCACGGTGATAATTAGTCAGTTGTTTTGTTGCCAAATTGTCTTTCAAAGTCTGTTTGCGCCACTCAACGTTTGGCCCAAAGTGTTAACATTTAACTCAAGGCGACAGTGTTGGAAATGAGTAAATATGAAGACTTGAAAGAAAAATAAAAGGCTGCCAGAAGCCTTATTCGAGGCAGACGTGTGTAAGTGAAGGATAATTTAAAATGAAACAAAAGTCTCAATTCCAGCCTGCCTTTTTTTAGCTCATTTATACTCATAAGAACACATGCAAAAGCTGCGCTGCTTTGTTTTATCAGCGTTTCTGCTTCTATCCTGTGATGATGACATTGCTTTCATTTAATCGGTCTTCATCTTCTAACTGGTTTCTCTTCTTCTCCATCAGCTCTGCTGGATGCACTAACAAACAACGGGAGCTCAGCGGGAAACGGCGCGTATCGCAGGAGACCGGCAGACCGCTCGGACCCCGCTCATGGCGCCCAGCCTCACAGCCAGAGGCCAGACTCTGGAGGAGGAGACTCCTCGAAAAGTTTTACATCGGAGCAGGTCGAAGGTGTGCAAAGGTGAGAATTTTAACACTCTCAAATCCTTGCAGCGTTTCTTTTTTCCTGTTTTCCTGCTCCGTTCTGTTCTGTTTCATTCCTCTTGGCTATTTTTGGGTTTTCCCCACACTTGGCCCAGTGACAGCGCCACTGTTTCTATCACACTTTGTCTGTGCCTAAAATGAGACGGTGGCCTCTGCAGTGTTGTGTACACACAGCTATCGCTATGGCAACCGGTCTATCTTAATGTATTCCCCATGAGGAGGGCGTGAGAGATTTAGCAGTGAGAGCAAGATACCAGGTAACGAATGCTCACTCTAATAATGGAGCACAAGACTTCTCTGGAGAGACGAAGGGAAACGGGATTTTTTTTTTTTTTTTTGCATCTTCCATACAGATCCCAGAAATCTGCATGTGCCAACTTCTCTCCTCTTATCAGACAAACCTGTTGCTCATTAGTGCATAATCCTACTAATGTGTTGCTGATGAGATTACGCAGCCACACATTTCTTTTGTGTTTCAAACGGATTCCTGTGGGGAAACATGGGTGGGTTCGCAATTGCGCAATGTTCTTAAAGAAAAAGCAGCGCCTGTTGCAGGCATTGTGTGAAAAATGTTTCACTGGCGTCATAGTTTAGCAGCAGAGTTGAGTAAAACCTCAGTAACACTAACTTTTCCCAATTTTAGATGATTTCATCAATTATTTGATTCTTTTTTCCAACAAGCTGTAAAATTGTGAACCAATAAAATGTAATGATATCTTTGTAGTGATTGATAAATAGGTATGATTTTGTAAAGCATGCATCTATTGGAACAATCTTTTTGAATAATGCAAATGTAATCACAGTCTTCACTTTGGACTGTTCTCAGTGTAAATTAGTTTATAAAGATTTTTTTGTTCTCCCAAAAGAGAGTGACCAGGAGCAAGTGTGTATGTCCTTTTGGAGGGTTTGGAGAGTAACTCTTCAAGTTAAATGTTTACTTATTTGTGGTCCCTGAACACTGTTAAGACTTTCTGAACACTGTGTGGGGGAAGGAAAAGAAATATGCAAAATTGATTCCTCTGTTTTCCTCCTTTCCATGAAAAGAGTTTTTTGTAAATACTGACTGTCGTCATACAGACAAAGACACTCTGTTTTACTGGCATTTGGCTTTCCTATTTAGTCCTGTTTAAGTGAGTTTGAAGACTTTTATTTGTTGGATAAAAGTGGATGAAATGTTCCTGAAAGGCCCAAATCATCCAGATGATTCACGTCCACACCCCTGCTCCTGTGTCGTGCAGATACTGACTCGGCTTTCACCCTTGAGTGAGGAAGCTTTATAACCTTGAAAGTGAGCGTTTCTCCCTGTTGCTGAGCAATCAGTCCCCATAAACCATCCACAACAAACACGCCAGAGAACAATGAGTAAAAACTGTGTTTGCAGAGCCGATTGACTTACTTCAATAAAAATAGGTTGTAATTTCATATCTGTTCAGGTATCATTTTTGCATTAGGAAACAGCATTTAAGCATGAAACATGCAGCTCAGTGTAAAACGGTAAACTGCAATGATTTGAGGTGTACAGGTGAACCAATTCTAATGTCAGTATCTCTCAGAAAGACTTCCCATAATGCCTTTCAATTAACTTTTTTGCATTGTCCATCCCCGTTCTTCAGAATAAAGCGGTGTAAAGACTACTATGAAGTGCTCGGCGTCAACAAAGAAGCCAGCGAGGAAGAGCTGAAGAAGGCCTACAGGAAACTCGCACTCAAGTTCCACCCAGACAAAAACCAAGCGCCTGGAGCGACGGAGGCCTTCAAAAGTAACGTTGCAGAATTAGATTCTGTTACTCAGCAGGTTCATTTGTGACGTGCTGGTTAGCATGAGCTCAAAACAAGGAAATCTGGATTCCAAACCTGGGCTTTTTCTTAATTTCTTCTGTCTGGCTTGCCTTGTTCCCCAGAGATTGGCAATGCGTATGCGGTGCTGAGCAGCGCAGAGAAAAGGCGTCAGTATGACCTGACAGGCGGAGAAGAGCCCAGCAGCCCGAGTCAGTCACACGGAGGAGGCTTTGACTTCCACCGGGGTTTCGAGGCGGACATCACTCCGGAGGACCTGTTCAACATGTTCTTCGGGGGCGGCTTCCCCTCCTGTAAGAGAACACGTTCCACTGGATTGATGTTCTGTTCATTATCATTTCTGATTTCTGATGAGGAATTCATTCCATTTTCCTGTATCTCTATTCATAGCAGCCATGTGGCAACATTCTGAGTTTCCTGTTATTTTAACAGGGTTGGAAGGTCGGACTTGTTCAAAATGTTTATCATCTGCATTTTGTGAAACTTGCTGAGGGATGGATTGGAGACATGTTAGAAATGCAAGCGTTCAGTCAGACAAATCATCCAAACCAGGGCTCTGCAAGCTTTATAACCAAAAGAGCCATTTTTGTGACTTTCCACCAAATCAAGTTGGTTTGGAGCCACAAAGCACATTTAACCTTCAAAATGAGGCAAATGCAGCTTCTGAAGTTTCATACCTAGTTTTGATGCACATACAAAAACTATATGATGCATTTATTTGTAGCTGCAGTTCAGAATAGTGAACATTTTAATACATTTAGCCTTTTTTTTAAACCTCATTTTAACAGTTTTGCTCTTCTTTTCACGCTTTTTTGTTGACAATTTTGAAATTTTGGCTGTTTTAACCATTTGATCTCTTTTTAAGCAGTTTTGTGTGATTTTTTTTTTAAACCATATTTTCTATTTCTTCTATTAGAAATTCTATACATTTCAGGTTTATAAGCTATTCTGTCATTTTTTTCCATGTCTTCTTTCTTGTGGTTTGAGCTATTTTTCCCCAGTTTTACTTGTTCCTTTTTTGAATCCCTTTTGAACCAAGAGCAACTGATCATACAGAGGAACTAAAGATGAGCCGCAGGTTGCAGACCCCTGATTCAGACACTGCAGGATAGAATCCACCAGGAGAATCCCTGCTTTGCTAATCATCGGAGGAATAAAGGCTATTTCCATCTCCTAGCAATTAAAGCCACTTCACCAGCAAACCAGACTAAACAGGCAAAAAATGTTGTAAAAATCCGAGTATCTGGGCAATCTGTTAACGTTAACTCTTCATGTTTCATGCTCTGATGTTGGCATTGATGCATTTTTTCTTTTTTTTTTTTAAATCAAAGTTTCACACATTTATTATAAACTCCACTTATTCCTTTTTGACCATGATTTGAACTGGATCATTTAGAGACACATGCAAAATGTTGAATCTCATCCCAGGCATAATCTGTGTCCACAGCAAGCGCACACACGTACACCAACGGCAGGACGAGCTACAGCCATCAGACGGATTACCGACAAGAGAGGACAGAAGAAAGAGGAGAGGTGAGCAGGAGGCTTTCCATTTTGCTTCAGAATTGCGTGAGTTTCTTCTGTTAGTTGTTCTAACCAGGCTTTTTTTGTGCTTGACTTCAGGGCGGATTTTCCATGTTTATTCAGCTGATGCCTGTGGTGGTCCTGATTCTCGTGTCAATACTGAGCCAGATGATGGTGTCCCCTCCACCGTACAGCCTCTACTCAAGACCGTATGTGCACACGCAACACACACCCTACATGTAACATTGCCTCTTAACATTTGTGTTCACTTTAGCCTAGGAAGACTCACAGGTTAGTCGGTTTACAAGACCTAAAGTGCTGGCAGGTTTGTAAAACTGCTGCATTTTCATGAAAACTCGTACCTTGTTTATCTGTTCCAGGTCCACGGGTCAGACCATAAAAAGGCAGACGGAAAATCTACGTGTCGACTACTACGTAACCCGAGATTTCAAATCTGAGTTCAAGGGCTCGGCGTTGCAGCAAATTGAGAAAAATGTAGAGGAGGACTATGTATCTAATGTCAGAAATAACTGTTGGAAAGAGAGACAGACAAGTAAGTAACAGTGGTTAAAGCGTCACACTTACTGAATTACTGAATTCAGGAATAGTTTGTGCTTCAGTTGCTTCTTTGCTGACATTATTCCACTCGCCTCGTTGCAGAAACAGACCTGCTCTATGCTGCTAAGGTGTACAGGGACGAACGAATGAAGAAGAAAGCAGAGCTCATGACCATGGACAACTGCAGGGAGCTGGACAGACTAAATGACCTCTTCAGGGGCGGATGAGGTGGCTGCTGTTACATCATGTAAATCTTTCTGGATAGATGTGTATGTTTTTTTGTTTTTTTGTTTGTTTTTTTTTTAAAGTCTTTACACTAGGAGCAAAAACATACTGAATATGTTAGCTTTATTGTTGAAGATTTAAAATGTCCCTCTCCTCAAAGTCGCCAAGTTCCTCCTCACTCCAGCTTGACCCAAGGAATTGCCTCATTGCTTCACAATGGACCTTTCTTCACGAGCCGTAGAAAGACCCCCTTTTTTGTTTTTTTGCATTTTTTGTGGTTTCCTGGGAAATAAGGATAAGGACACTCGATTGTAAAGGCATGTTGTATCAAGTTCTGAGAAGCTGAGAGACATTCCACGCAAGCAAATTACATTCACAAGACAAACAGCTTTTGTCACACATGGCAGAGGGAGACCAACACATTCACATCAAACTGACGAAGGAAACAAAATGAAGCTTGTCTTAGCTCTCTAAAAACCTCCAGGTGCGGATGAAGATCAAAGGTTTAGTTTGTGAAGAATTTTGCGTGACTTTGTCACTTGGGAACATTTTTATATTGTCTGCTGCAAACGGTGAAGTTTGTGTGGACTGTACATGGAAGGACAGTTGAACTGTTAATCATCAATGGCTGTACATTTTCATTTTGAATGTTAAAATTTGATGCAAATATTTAAGTAACTATAGAAGAAATGGTTTTCTTCAGTGCTTGCATAATCATTAAAATAAAATTAACACTGAAAGAACTGCCGTTTCTTTGAATTCCATATGGATCTGATGCTGACATGCCACCAGAGATTCTTTCAGTTACTAGAGGTAAGTCGTTCATGAATGTTTTCTTGAGATTTCTGCTTTTAATTCAATGCAATGGAGGTATACAGAAAATGATGGTAATGTGTCTGTCTTGTTCACCCATTGCCCTCAGCAGAACTTGCTTTAATGATAAAAAACATCCTGTAGGATCAGATATATTTATAGAGAAGCCATCACTGTTGCATTCACAATTCTAAGGAACAGTTGAGGCTATCCAGTGTTCATATTGAAATAAATGAATAATAATTAATTCCATGCCCACCCGAGTGGGTGTGAAAGACCAACAGGAAGAGAAATCTGAAGAGTGAGAGTGTTGCTTTTTCCAAACACTAATTTTTGAGAAGAAATAAAAAGTGCAAAGTAGAGGTGAAAACCAAGAGTGCCCAAAATAAATGGTAATTTTTTTAATTGAGAAAAAATACTTATCAGCATTTGTCATACAAACAGAGGCTATTTTTTCAAGCCTCAGAACAACACAAACATTGAATGAACACAGAACAGAGAAACAACATAGCAAATAAAAAATGTACACCAAAAAAATAGAAAAAACAGGACACGAGTATATTTCAAATAGAAACATTGAAAAAAGTGCAAATATTAACTGTTTAAACAGCTTTCTTGTTTTGTGACTGAAACAGGGTTGCAACTTCTTTCTCTACCTCTGATTAGAATACCAAATAAGAGGGTTTTGTTTTAAGAATTTCAATTTATATGAAATTTAGCAAATAAAATCAGATAATGACGAAAAAACATCAATGTCTTCCTTGTTAAAATAATAAAAAAAATAAGATAATATAACTTAAAATGTGTGATATTATTAACATAGGATGATATGTGTCAGTAGAAGCTATTTATAAAAGCAATTATTGCAGCGAGTGACATCATTTGTTTTTCTGGGGTCACGTGGTAGCGTCAAACCCGGAAGTAGCAGCCTACGCTGCAGGTAAGCTCGTGCAGGAGTGAGCTGTTGTTAGAGATGAGTCGTTAGGCCGACGTCTCGTCCTCTCCGGATCCATTACCAGCTGCATCATGCGGTGCTTCCGTCGCCTCTGCGTGTTTCTGCTGGCCGTGTCCTCGTGCGGATGTTTGTCGGGAGTGTCCGCCTGCCGCTCGGAGCCGGAGACTCCGGACTGGAGGATGACTCTGAAAACCATCCGGAACGGGATACACAGAATCGACACGTACCTGAACGCAGCACTGGACTTGTTCGGTGGCGATGACGGACTGTGTCATTATAAATGTAGCGACGGTGAGCCAGCTTCTTCCCTTCTCCTCCATAAACAGCTGACTGATTTAACCAGCGTGGCATCGATGTATCGAATGACGTGTTTCATTTAGCAGCCACGTGATCCCGCCACATGTAAACAAAAATGAATATGAATCTCTGTAATCATGCCCTGCCATGTCACACTGGATTGCCAATGGAGAGTTAGACAGAAAGTCTCAGCTGGATGTGAGGAGTGACATCCTGACCCTTGACTGGTGCTGCACACCACTTAATCGTTTGTTCAGGTGCACTTATCTTCGACAAGATAACTGAAAGTAGGAACACAGGAGCCCTCTTCACCTTTGCTCCTGTCTCACAGGGTACAAGCCGGTGCCTCGTCCTGGATACAAGCCTCCACCGCCCAATGGATGTGGCTCCCCTATGTTTGGCATTCAGGTAGGGACTGAAGAGATGGACTGAGAAGATGCCACATAACTTAACATTGGTTTCTGCCTTACTAAAGCAGTATAGTGTGTAACTTGATAAATCTATACTTCCTGTGAATCCTAAACACACGCCAATACCAGATCAGCACTTTCTTTTCTTTTCGTAGTTTGATATAGGTATCCCCTCCATGACTAAATGCTGCAACCAGCATGACCGCTGCTATGACAGCTGCGGCCAGCAGAAACACGACTGTGATGAGCAGTTCCAGGACTGCCTCGAGACCATCTGCAGGAATGTGCAGAAGACACTTGGACTGAACAAGAGTGTCCAAGGTGAGCGGCTGATCCATCATGTGTAATTCACAGTCCAAATTGTTGCCAATGAGAAAATACACATAAAAAAGTAAAAATGATGAATTTGGGACTTTTAGTTTAGTTTTTCAGTCATGAATGAATCATAAATCATACATGAATCAGCTGCTTTGGATTTAGACTGTCTGACCTTCTGAACAGCTTAAACAGCAGGCTTGGAATAATAAGCCACATAATCTTTTTTAAGTGTCCAGCACTGCTAACTGAGAAACACAAATTCAAAGCTTGCCCTGTATGGTAGGTTATTGACCACACAAGTACATATTAATAAGGTTAAATTTTGACATAATCGAGAATGCCAGTAATCTGGTCTTTCTGTAGATGCCCATACACAGGGACATCTTATCAAATTCATAAGCAAAATTCGTTAAATCTATGCTTTCATTTGCTGAGGATTTGCCAAAATGCCTTCTGTGATGAAATTCCACAGTTTTTACATACAGAGAAGAGCAAAGATGTAGGTGTAAATGCCAATGAGTCGCTCTTAATGACTTTAGTGATTTTTCTGCTTTTTGTTATGATCGAAGAAAGGATAAGCTTAAGAACAGGAGTTTATTCAAATTACACCAAATCTGCCCCCAAGTAACATTACTAAATCAACTGTTTTTATAATTTCCCTCTAACAATGTTCAAAATTTTATCAATTTGATTCTTTTTCAATATTGTTCCTCCACATGCTTCACAGGAAAAATAAATGAAACAGTGTCTAAATGTGGTGCTGGAGTATGACTGTCCCTCATGTTTCATGTTGCAGTACAGCCCCATCTTAAAAATTACCTTCTGCAATCAGGTGTGTTTAACAGGACAACAAACACTGAAGGTTCAGAACAGGGGGATTCAAAACCTGGTGTAGACGCAGTGTGTCCAGCAGAGGGAAATACAGACCTTTCGTTCAAAATTTTGTTTTAATGTTGACTTGACAGGACTAAAACAATTCACATAGTCAGTTATTCTTTGATGCACACTCTTTTTGATTGTGATGACCTGTAATTTTTTTTCCAATATATTCTTCATAAATGTGCGCGACTGTGTACATTGTATTTAGATATGCAATAGATGCTTTTGATTCTCTTAAGCAATAGCTGCAGGTCACCCTCCCCCAGTTGTGCCTTTGCTCATGCTCTTTTTTTTTTTTCCTGTTTTTTTTCCTTCCACGTCAACAGCATGTGAGTCAGCGGTGACGCTGCTTTTCGACGCCGTCATGCACCTGGGCTGTAAACCCTACCTGGACAGCCAGAGAGATTCCTGCGTGTGTCAGTACGAGGTGAAGCGGGAACTGTGACGCCGCCGCAGAAAGACGACTGTGGACATCACTGACTGTGATCTGAGGACGGCTGTCATGCACTGCACCGTAACACTTGTAGGTGTTCTCAGGGACTGTTGAAATATTTGTTCATCAAAGTGAAAGTGAAATCAACCAAGCTCATTGTGTGCAATAGTCTTATCTCTTCGCCCCTTGATGCACTGGAAACAGGGTGATCAGGATTTCCCTGAATAATGAGTTATGTGTAGGTTTCAGCCATTAAACTCATGTTGTCTGTATAACAGAACGACTGAATGAGGCTAGAACATCAAAAATTCTCATTAAAATGTAACTTACCTGCTAAACTAAGAGGGTGTTGCATTTAAGTGCAAAGCTTGACGTGAAATTTGTAATTCGTGGATAATTCCTGATGTGCAGTAGGAACAATGGCAGCATCTGCAGGTGATAAAGATGAGAGACGTTAGATTCATTTGGAAGTGTTGACCTTCAGACAAACCCAGGTTTTAAGGCACTAATGTAAATAATTTGATGATACACTACTTTTCTCTACTCATGATTTTTTTTTAATTAAGACCAGTGCACTGAGAAAGAATCATAATTCAATTTATTTATATCAGTTACAACTTAACCTTGTCATGACAAACATGGATAAAGTGAGAAAGGACGCCTTTTGCCGTCACTGATTGTAGTTAGGGGAAGTTTTTCTGAAAATAATGTCATTAGCATTGTTGTTGATGACTAAACATGGAAGGACCATGTAATTTTCATCCATACACGGTGTCATTTGTCAACATTTGAAGCTTGTTCAGTTATTTAATAAATGTGACTTTTGTTCATTGCCTGTGTGATTAAATTTAATTCAGATCAGTTTTTCTGCACTGAAGAAGCACAGTGTCGCCTGGGAATCATAACCTGTAGCAGCTTCACTACTAATCATGAAATTAATATTTCTATTTTTCTTTTTTGCACTTAAACAGTGTCCTAATATTTTTGACATGTTATTATTAGTTGTTTTTCTTATATTTCAACTCTCTTACAGATTAAAGATACCAAGAAATGTATACACTCTGTTTAACCTTCAAAGATTTCATTTCTTGCTTACATCAACTCAACTGTTGTGGCCTCCCTCAAGATAAACCGCACCGATTCTACATAAAACACAAATCTTTATTGTTGTCTCATACAATACAGAGCAGATGGTCACTCAGAACCTGAAAATCCTGCGCAACAACCCACATGAAGTGTCCTTATCTAAGAGACACCAACACATTTTTTCCTGCACTGACACAATCAGCAGGAAAGACTTCTGGACTGATATTGTCTTGAAATGGCTTTAAGGAGTACATGTTTTTCAATGTGCTATTTTTTGGCCTTGCATTGGGAAACCTAAATGAAGTGAAGCTTTTCCTGTTGATAATGTATTGTTGAGATATGGTCAAGTTTTGATGACCACAGAACACAAGATTCTAAAATGAGCTCCTCTTAGACTAGTTTTCCATTCTGACAGGATGTGAGTCAGCACTGCGTTGGCCTATCAACACTCTTCTGCTGTTTATGAGTCTTCTGTGGTAAGTCAGTGTATGTCCCAGTACAGAGGGAGGATTTTCATTGGAATTGTGCTTCTTCAGTTAGTCAGAATAATTCCATGGACATTTTTGCTGCAGCCAAGAGAATCATGGAGCATCTGAATGATAATACTCAGAGATAATAACCAATATTTTAAATATATTTGAATGCAGCACCTCTTTGAAAGGATTCCATAGATTAATCCATCCAACTTTTGGAGCCAGTCCCAGATAACTAATGTGTGAGGGCAGGATACACCCTGGAGAAACACAGATAGACAACCACACACACTCACATTCACATCTAGGGGCAACTTAGGTACTCAATTAACCTCATATGTTTTTGGACAGTGGCAAGAAACCCAAGTGCATACACAGGAAGAACATGAAAACTCTGCACAAAAAGGCCAGGCTGGTATTCAAACCCAAGACCTTTGTGCTGAGAGAGGAAAGAGCTAACCACTACCGAACTCCATCTCAAATTTGCCCATTTCTCCATCTACAACCAACTGAATCAATCAAAGTTTGCCACTATGAAAAAATATATTAGCAATTGCCAATAAACTGAAAAAGAGCTGACCTGACTGTTGTTTCTTTACTTATTAAGAATATTGTGCATCACTGAATATTTAAATAGTTTTTACAATTTAAAAAAAAATATTAAGATGTGAGAGAATCCTGCGAATTAGACGCATTGTTAGGTTTTATTCAATGACACACTGATGTATTTAATGCCAATTTTAATTAATAAGTGACATTTAAGTAATTATAATATAGTATATATTATATTACATTTTAAATTTAATATATTTAATGGTGTATATTTATCTATTTTTGGCACATTTCGTTCTCCATTGTTTCAGCCTTCTGTGCTTGTTTTTTTCCCATATTTCGTTGGTTACAAAGTATCAAACCTCCAGATTTTAAATAAGTTTGCAACAATGTGGCTTATGCGGAAGTGCTCCGTGATTAACATTTGACTGACAGGAGTGAAAACCAATCGCGTACTTTCTATGACAAATTTGACCAATCAGAAGGAGGAGGCGGGGCTTAAACCTGGTCGGCCGGAGTTGGTTTCCGAAGCAGATTTGTTTCTCAGTGTGAGAGTCAGAGAAAAGAGGAGTCGTCAAACATGTCTAAAAGGGCGAAAAACAGCGAAGACGGTAACATATTTACAGAATTAACTTCAAAACTAACTTGACACGCAGGCGTCGATTACCTTTTGTTGTGTTTACACTCCGTACAGAGTGTTGAACTTTATTTTACGACGACAGAGTCAGTCAGAGTGAACCTGTGTTCAGAGCTGCTGTCACACCTTCTGCCATGTCTTCATTTTAATGTTAAACCACGCGAGGCTGCTTTTCAACCTAAACTCCGTTCTTCTCTACTCTTTCTCTCACCTTCCCAGGAAGTGTTGTTGAAGACAGCAGTCCAGCGCCAGACAGGCCGGGTGAGTCCTCAGTCTTATTCTGACTGCCTTTATTAATAACAGCTTCTGGATATAATTTTTTTTATTGGCACAGCTAAAGTGAAACTAAGGATGGAGTATTGAAAGCGCCTGTATTATCTGAAGTACAGATAATTTAAAAGTAATGATCAACTTAAAGTTCCATGGTTGTTGCTCAGGATTATGTGAACGTGATGTTTTAATCTTTGGGAACCGGATCTGTATGGATCCATAAAGGATCCTTTATGGATCCATACAGGATCGTGGTGTGTGGAGTGAAACCCCAGCCTGTGTAGTTTCTACTTGTCTTCTGTTTCTAACATGTGTAAGCGTGTGGTGTTTCTCATATTTCACCCATCCTCTGAGTATGGAACACATCTTTTAGTGATTCACATAATGAAGACAAAATCATTGATCAACCTTCATTGGTTTGTCTCTGCAAAAAAAGGCGTCAGATTCTTGTAAAGAGAAACCCTCTGACAAGTATAACAAACTCCAGTGAATGCACAACACTCCGTCCTATTTAAAATAGAAAAATAAAAATTTAAAGTAGTATTTTTGATACTTTCTATATTTAGTTCATAACCTTCCAGAAAGCTTTCTGCAGAGCTTTGTTTGACAGCAGTGGTCTCAGTTGCAGACTGAGTGCTCAAACACAAAACAGTGCAGAGGCAAAGACAAGTTTGCCCAGTTTACTCATTTTTTTTTTCTTTTTTAAAAAAGAAAAGAATACCTTCTTAGCTGTCAAACAAGCTCCTGCATCCACAGACAATCTAATCTGCACATCTGTAGGGCGGGGGACAGAGATGTCACTTTGACATCTTTCACCCGGCTATTGATGGCAGTGAGGACTGTAAGCTGAGGAAACAATGGCTGCTTGACCCCAGACTAGCAGCAGCAGTGGAGCGATTCTCTCACCTGTAGTTGTGCTGTTTAACAAAGGACTGAATAGCTCAGTTCTCCTTTTTCTGGGCACAACGTTGTGATATAAAAAAAAAAACAGGATAGTACAAGTTTTCTGAGCATGGGTTGTTAATGTGTGTGTTTTTCCATAGTATGCATGGAAAACCTAACAGAGACTGATGCCTTCATAAAAAGGTGAACTATTGGTTGTTTTTTTCATATTGAATTTCCCTTTTTGTTGATTACATTTTGTGTGTACAGTAAAGCACTTCCTTTCACTTTCGAATCAGCTCCTTAGGCTTGGATCCAGCAGAGGAGTACAAGATGGGCAACTTGCGACGAGGCGTCGCGCTCATTTTTAACCAGGAACGCTTCTTTTGGCGTCTGGGGCTGAACGACAGGCACGGAACGAACGCCGACCGCTACAACCTGGAGAGAAGGTAATGCTTCAGCGCTCAGCCGTCTGCTGGAAGTGAAAAGGCTGCATTTGTCATAACCGGAACATGACTGAACCTGTCCAGCTGCTGTGAATTTTCACTGTGGAGCCGAGTTGTGTTTGGTTGTGCTGGAATAACTTTTACTTTGCATTTAGACTGAAGGACCTCAAGTTTGACGTGAAGGTTTTTGACAACTACAAACAAGCGGAAGTCTTGGAAAAAATCTATGAGGGTACGGACGCTCATGATCCCCGTGAAACTCAAACATCTCGGACTTTGACTTGTTTGCGCTTCTGGTGGAATTCTTTGCTTTGCTGCGTATGCCTGGCACAACCCCTATATTTACTCAACACTGCGGCTCTTTCTGTGACGAGTTCTAACAAACCCTCGTCGTCCCACCAGCTTCAGAGGAAGACCACTCCGATGCAGACTGCTTCCTGCTCATTTTCCTCAGCCACGGTGAGAACGAGGAAGTTTACACCTACGACGGTAAGATCAGCATCCGGGACATCACGTCCATGTTTAAAGGAGACAAGTGCAAGAGCCTCGTGGGAAAGCCGAAGATCTTTATTTTACAGGTGCGTGCAAAGAAAGATCCGGTGGAGTCCATGAAAATATGTCAACATGCAACATGACATCTTACCGTCTTTTCCCCCCGTGTGTTTCTAAATGTAGGCATGTCGCGGAGATAAACACGACGATCCAGTGACCGTCTGCGACGCCGTCGACAATGAGGTCAAGACGAACGAGGTGGTGGTGGATGCCAGTGCTGTCCACACCCTCCCTGCTGGGGCTGATTTTATCATGTGCTATTCTGTAGCTGAAGGTGGGCTTGTTGGTTTGGTCACTTTACTCTGTGTGAGGCATAAAAGCTGTTTTTTTTTTTTTTTTTTTGGATGAATACTCAAAATAGTTCTGGTGTGTCATGTGGAGTTTGGTGTTAAAAAAACAACAACCAAACACAGTATTTTATTTATTTAGCTTATACGTGCTTCTGGTTCGTGAATGGATATCATAGTAAAATGCAGAAGATGCATGTCAGGGTGAGAGGTGAAGCAGTCATTAATGATCGGTCACTCCTTGAGGTACACTTGCACAATCTGGTCTGACCCTGTTTAACGGCTCTGACATTAATCCAAAGGTCACGGTGGTGAAAACTGATTGAGATCATTACGGTCTTTTAAATTAATCACAAGTCTATTTGTGAAGTTAAAGCTTGCAGTGTTGTTGAGCTGGATTACATCCTGTTGAAGGGGCTTTCTTGTAGAATGCGGCTCTCACACGTATCATCGACAGGAGAAAACTACTAGAAACTGTTAAGTTGTGTTTATTTCAATCAGAATTGATCATTACTTTGTGGCTACAGAATTCATGACTGAGCTATTTATTGCACTGCTCTACAGAGTCCATGTATGTCAGCATGCGTATGACGAATAAGCAATTTAGACCTATTGGACGGACCTTGAACCCGTTCGAATTTACCAGAACGTTTTGACAATTTTGCATAAAACCATTTTTTTTTTCTTTTATTGGTTTTAATCAGCCCTCCAACCACACATTCTTAATTTAATGAATAGTCCACCCACGATATAATTTTTTTTTGTTTCCTATCTGGACCAATAGTCGCCATAATTGCAGCCTTTAACATTATATTGTTAGTAATTCTTCATTAATCCTTTTTGCGGAGCACTGAGCATTTCTTTGGTTTGCCTTTCTTCCTGCGCAGGCTACTATTCCCACCGGGAAACTGTCAACGGCTCGTGGTACATCCAGGACCTGTGCAACTTGCTTGAGCAATACGGGGAGTCCCTGGAATTCACAGAGTTACTCACGCTCGTCAACAGAAAAGTCTCGATGAGGAGCGTTGGGAACAGCTCAGACAAGAATGCTATCGGGAAGAAGCAAGTGCCTTGTTTTGCTTCGATGCTCACCAAGAAACTGTACTTCCGACCGAAAAAATAACTCCACCAGGCCTCTGTCTTCAAATGTGCTGGTTTCATAGTACTGAAAGAAGAAAAAAAGGGCTTTTTGTCAAAGATTTTTAAATGAATAGCTATTTTTTTTTTCTGGTCCTCGTCGGTATTTTGTTCATAAATACTATTTTTTACATTTACTTCAAATCACCAGGTAATTGGCAGCTCTGATACTTCCAGTGATGCCAGCGATCCCAGAATAACAGGAACAGCCTCAGTTCATGTGATACTCCTTCCCTCAGGCAGTTACTCATTCTCTCGCTCTAAGAATAAAAGACAGGTTTGTGGGTTTCATAAGACTTTGGACAAAAGTTACTTTGTTTTTTTTTTTTCTTTCAAGAAAAGTAGAACAGGTAAAGTGAAACAAGGAGCACTGACTTCTTGTAAACTGGTTGCAACATCATGTTCTTTTGGCGTACCTAGATGTGTGAACACAGCACTCTATTTTCAGTTAGAAAGTCACCTGGAAATTCATTTTTGTTCTTTACACCAAATGTCAAGTCTAATGACTTGTTGATCATTAGATATGAGGCGTTCTGTGATTTTGTTCAACCCTTGTACATCAGGACACATTTTGCACTTTCAAGCTATTTGCTTTCACACTACAGGATTGTTATGGACCTCATTTCTTTTCGTAATTCGCGTTAAAATGCTTCGGTGGCACCGAGCTGATGTTTTCATGCTGTACTGGAACTTTCAATCTATACCTGGTTGTATTTCTGGTGATATTGTATGGTTAGCTGTTCTCTACAGAAGCTGGAAGTGTCAGAGCGTTCTTTTCCTGGTAGTTAAATCAGTCGCAGGTATTTCTGTTAGCCAGACAGATATTTTCCAATATATTCTAGGAGGAAGGTGAAAATACCGTGACAGTTTTTTCCCCACATTATTACTGAGTGGAGACAGAGCTGTCACCTGTTCAAACACTACTTAAAACATGTCTGCCTTCAGCCTCATTCCTTGAGTTAAAAAAAAAAGGGAATTTTGTGTGTTTTTGCTGTTTGTGTTGTTGCAGCTTATGGTAAATTAAAGAATGCGTGCATGTGTATTTGCACCCAGAATGACAACAAACACTCGTTTGGACAGAACCTCAGGGAGGAGGGTGTGTTTTCAAAGCGGTACTTGGACCTGAAACACTTCCAGCTGTGTCATATCTGTGTCAGGAAAATTGAAGCTAACAGACATACACACTGAGCTGTAATCTTGTGATAACACTGTTTTTTTTGTACCACAGTAAGACTTTAATCACTGGTTTTCTCTCCAGATGAGTTTACTTCATAAAATCCATCATAGTTCTTTTGACCAAAGAGTGTGACCTTTTTTATTTGTCTGAAATGTTGGCAAGTCTGCATCTCGTTAAACAAGGAACATCTGTTCACGAGTGAGTGGAATATTAAGATACTGGTGATTTATTGAAGACATATTCAACCTCATGTCAGGAAATAACGTTTTAATTCGTCATTATTGTGTATTTCTCAAGGATACAATTGGCATCATCATCACGACTGTAACCAAAACGGAATAATATGGATTCTCGATTAAAAAGGTGCTATTATCAAAATGAAGCAGGCATTGTTTTGTTTTTGTTTTTTTTTCTGTTTATGGCTTTGATTCACTTAGGCTGAATCTGGTCGACTGGAAGCTGAAGTTGAGTCGGATATCTCAGACGATGGAGGTCCTCTTCAACCTGACAAAAAAGCAACATAATCAGTTTCAGTTATTTTCAGCGAGGCTTTAAGATGTATTTTTTCCAGTAGTTCTTTGTTTGGAGAGTCTTTTTTTCCCTCCCAATGTTTAGAAAACTCTTGTTAAAGTGTAGAACACTGAAGTAGGAAGAAGTTTCTCAATCTGACAGCTGAACCAAAGAAGAAGAAATCAGCCCACCTGTGCCAGCTGGTCCTTCAGTTCATTGTATTTTGCCACGTTGAAGTTTTTCTGGCTGGCCCCCTTATAGAAGTAACGCAGGAACTGCCGGTCTTTAGCATCCGGATAAACATAATCCTGTGGGAAGGAAAGCGATGAGTTACTTTTTACAAGACGGTGTGACAAAAGGTCACAGTTAGTGCAATAGTTAATGCGTTAAATGCGTCTGCGTCTTGCCTGCTTGGTGAGGATGTAGTAGGCGAATACGCCCATGCTGGTTCCGTAGGTGATGAAGTAGGTGACGGGCTCCATCACGTCCCAGGAGTAGACCCACCAGGTGAGCCAGGCCAGGGCGCCGCCCTGCACAGACAGGACAGCCATGCCGGTCCACAGAGCCCTGGAGCTGTGAAACTCAGCCGTGCGGGAAAGCTGAGCCTTCATCTGCCAAGAAAACGAAAGACGGGAGTTGGAATTCCACGTGCGACAGAGCGAACGAGGCAGGTTTCTGTCGGGCGGACCTTCTCCAGAGGGGACAGCTCCTGCTTGAGGTTGTCCAGTTTCTCCAGGAGCTCCCTCTCTTTGAGCAGCTGGTGTTCGGGCAGGTGGAGCGCCGTGTGCAGAAGGTGCACGACGTGCTTCATGTCCTCCAGGTCCTGGGCGTGCTCACTGGAGGTACTCACTTCAGCAGAGAGATAGAAAGGGGTGAAACGGGGATGAGGAAGGAACCTGACACGTGAGAGGGGAATGAGAAACACTCATATGGACGTTGACCGGATGACAGGACGTCGTACTTTTCTCAGGAGACTGGACATCGTAGACCGTGGTGTTGATGACGAGCTGGAAGTCCTTGTCCAGCAGAGCGTCGATCAGAGTGGTGTTGGCGACACGTTCTCCATCTACCAGGGAAAGGAAACAGTGAAAGTGTTACACAAACTGTATTAAATACTGACGGAAATCAATATATGAATTAAAAAAAAAAAAAAAAAAACATTTGAATACAGAGAAAAACTTGTATGCATGAGAAATTCACAGCTGCACCGCTCTACATGATGTTTAATTAAATTTACTTGAAAAAGAAAATAAAATGCAGACTTTTGTGTGAAAAACCTTCACTAACTTACAACATTCTCCAAGACTAGTGAATGCACTATCTGTAAATTCAGTGGAAACCCCCTTGAAAGCCATAGCCGAGGGTCATAGGTCATTGAAAGCAATGTTTTATTTGAAGGTGCTGAGAGTCAGTCACCTGTTTTACTGCAAATGGACTCTGTTAATGGCCAAGACTAAAAAAGTCCATTTCAATGAAATTACACGGGGTAATAATTCAAATGATTAACCTTGAGGAATCCATTCAAGAAACTTTGCCGCGGTGAAGAAAAGGGCTAAATGATGTTCATAAAGCATCTGGCTGAACCGCTCGGTGCTGCTGATCAGCTTTCCCGCTCGTAACCTGGTCAAACCGGACTGACTGCGCTGGTTTAGTGAGTCATTGGCCCGGCGCCGCAGCACAATCCACGCATGAAATATCACACCTCTGGAGAGAACTGAAGCCATGGCTCCCGGGTCCTCCCTCTGCAGGTCTGCGATCAGGTCTCCCACCGTCATCAGCATGGGTCTGAGGAAGAACAGGCACTGCTCGTTCCTGGACGGCAGAGGGACCTCCAGGACCAGACGGCCATATTTGTATTTCAGAGACACTCCTGAAGCACATCGAGGAGGAAACCTTGGTTTTAGAGGGTCAGGTTTGCATTTTCATTTTGATTGCTTGTAGGCACTGGAGTGTTTCACACTCATGTGATAACAGAATCTCACCACTGGAGGGGGCAGGTGCAGTGCAGAAGAGAGCTCGGCAACTTTCAAGGAGACGCTGTCTGTGCTGATCCTACAGAGAAAGAGACAAACAGGTTACAGGTTGTTCTCATGCACTCCTCTTCCTCCTCCTCCTTAGGTAAACCGACCATTTAGCAGGCGGTGAAAAGCAAACACCTTCTGATCCTCCTGATAGGAAGCTTTTAGAAAAACAGATCAGCACACAAACGTTTTGCCAACACGATACTCCGACTGCTGGAGTCAGCATGCTTTCAGACTAATGTGATCTTCTTCTGTTGCCATCCCTGGCGTCTGAAATGCTTTTCTCCTCCTTTTCTGACCCGCAGCTGATAGAACCGAGCGAGCCAACTCTGCTGAATGACACTTCAATTATTTTCAGGCAGCTGTTAAAAAATAATGTAATTAAACTGCTGGCATGTCTCTCCAATTAAAAACATAAAATAAAAAGGTACTATCTCACTGGTGGGACTTAACTGTAGATTATGCTGAAAGCTTCTGCGAGGAACCATTCATTCTTATCTTGCCAGCAGGAGCACTTCTCTATCCTGTGCTTAACATTCAGCGAGTGTGGTCCTTTCACTGCTAATCAAACCTCACAGTCCAGTTAACCATGAAACACACTGCATTACACAAACTCAATTTTACTCATTTTAACATTTCTATCACACCAAATCCTGCTGTAATTAATTACCATTAGTTTACATTCAGGATGTAATTCAATCAAGCAATTGCTCAATTGCAAATGCACCTGTATCTTCAAGCTGAGCCATGCTTTTAATCTCACAAGACAGCGTTTGTGACTGAGGTGAAGGTCAGAGAGGTCCGATTTGTGCACATCTTTATCCAAGTGACAGGCGAGGAGGTGTCAAACCCCCCCCCGCCACACACACACACTCGCTTTGTTTCCCGGCTGGGAGTTTGTCCAATCAATATTACATTAAAGAGGAGCTGGGGACTCGTCCATTTTCATGGGAGGAGAAAGCGGGGACAGGCCTCGCAGCTCAGCAATTCACGCCAGATGTGCCGTCCCCCATGCTCCACTGGTTACAAGACGTGGCTCTAATAGGAAAAACAGCACCCAGCAGTAAGTAAGACGGAGGGCAGTGTTGCATTTTAAAGAGAACGTGTACTATAAATGACAGTACAACCCAAATAGGAAATGTCGCAAACAGCGTTTGTAATCATATTGATTACACTACAAAAGCAGGCAACAAGTGTAATAAAGCTGAAATGTTCCAACAAGAGCCGAACAACAACACGATCCCGAAGAGACAAATGAGTTGTTCAGCTTCCATCACAGCTCCAGATGGTTCCGTTTAATGGAAAAACATCTGGCGCTCAGCCTTGGCACCTGCGCATCAGTGCACCAGCTCTCCAAAGACACGTTTACAAAGTTCATATTTGTTACCTTAAAAACACAGCAAAAAGTTACCCAAAAGAAATAAAGAAAGAATATGGCAAAAAATTAAATAAGTAGATTTATAAAATAATGACTAAGGGATTAATCGTCTGGTTAAATACAATAGATACACAGAGAAGAGTTTGATACAGAGGACAAAGGATCTCCTGGAGCGCTCTGTGCTGCACTTTGTTCGAATTACCCAGCATGCAACAGCATAGAGAACAGCATTAGCCACCAGTCCTCCAGCACTGTGCAGCAGGTTCGCGTTTCTCGTCCAGTCAAGTTTACTTTCAACACAACGCCAGACACACCCTACACAACCTCCACACTGGGTGAGGCAGGATATGGATCGTTTCAGCTATTCTGATCACTGCTGAGGTTTATTGGCTGATAACCGATAACAGAAATGTCTGGTCAGCAGCTCCTTTTTACAGGGATCGACACTGAGGCTCACTGCAAGCTGGATGCACAATTATTCCACTTCTCTTTGTTGAAGATATGTACACATTTGTATGGATCTGCACGCTCATTTTAATGAATAAATAGTGCCATATATGTTTCCAGCAGTGAAATACACACGACCATATCACTGTTGAAATGGCTCTTATCAGCAGGCCCCACAGTCAGACTCATAGTGTGTTTGATAACTTTATCCAACATGCTGAACTCAGTGAAAGCGCTGCTCAGTTAATGCCTCCATCATCAGGAATGCTTCTTTAGGGGCTGATAACTGACAGAAATCTGATGCTGGATCTCAGCTTACTGCATTTTATGTCAGCGGATTGCAGACTGCCTCAAAAATCAAGGAAGAAACCACATTCGTTAACGTTTTAAAAGTACCATAAAACACTAAGTAACTAACAGAACAGTGTTTTATCACACTGATGAAGATTCGTGCAGAAATCCATAATGTCTTACGGTGAATGATGATGCTCACCGTGGCCGGGCCAGTATAGGATTTCCCCTCAGGGAGCTCAGTCATGGCTGTAATGATGATTACGTGACGAGGGTTAGCATACAAGATGTGTTTTCATCATATGTTATGCAAACACACACTTTTCTGATATTTCCCAGTTTTTAATGTTTTTCTTTGTACATGTATGCAATATAGGGTCATAAGAAAAAAAAAAGAAACAGCTTTTATCTTGCAAATAAGATTGAAACATAAATGACCAAAAACATTTTTTTTTCTGCGTGCATTTCCATCCTAAAGTGATGCTCATTCACTCTGTCCCAGACATGTACAGGAGAGATGCATTTTATCAGTATTCAGAGAAAAGGTTTGACTGCAAATACATTACCTGTGTGTTAATGAGCCAGAAAAATCCATTTACATGCGGATGTTATATCCGCAGCTATATCGCCTTATTATAGAGAACAGAGCAGGTGGAGGCGGTTCAACATATACAGTAGGTGCTCAGAACTGACAGGCACACTCACCTCACTCCCATTAGCAAACAGGTCAGGTCAGGAGTACATTACCAGCGAAGTAAATCAGGTGACGTCTGCACACTGACGCGCTGGTAATGTGAAAACAGCTGATCTGGAGCAGAGCATGAAGGGCAAGGGCGACCTGTTTGTCCCGTTAACGAGTGTGTGTGCGCGCGTTGTGTGTGTCTGTGAGAACACACGTGGAAGTCAATTCAACGGCCGACTGCCTCTGCAGTTTACACACATTACCAGTCACACACTAAAGCAACAGAATATGGCTGCTGTGGCGGATAATGCAGCTTTAGAGCAGTCTGATAAATAACAGTCCATTCCCTGGCCTGGCCCCTGATCTCTGTTATTACTGAGAATCACTGCTCTGTAAATACTGACCCTGACAGGCTCTCATTTGGATCAGGACGGCTGCAGAGGCCGTTACAAAGCAGTAGAATGACATTAAAAATACATTTAACTGGCAGCGCTATGTTATATATTCATAGCACACTCAGTCTCAATGCATTTTGTGTGTGTGTGTGTGTGTGTGTGTGTGTGTGTGTGTGTGTGTGTGTGTGTGTGTGTGTGTGTGTGTGTGTGTGTGTGTGTGTTATGGGACACACAAAAATGCATCAGACAAGCGTCCCGAGCCCTTTACACCCACATAATCACAATAACATTATCAGTATCAGCCAAACCAGCAGCTCTCCATGGCTGTTTGCTTGACTTTTGAGAAACATTGCAGTAGGTTTATTGTTAAATATGAAAATGTGTCTAAATAAATAATTATCTCTCTCTCATTAAATGTAGAAAAGATTATCATTAGTACTTTTATTGATGTTTCTTCATAATGTAAGTCTGTACATTGATCCTATTTCATCTACTATTCTGATTACAGTCACGTGGAGCCTCAGCGGACCCTGGCTGAAGGGCTCAGGGACACACACACACACACACACACACACACACACCAAACACCAAACATCACACAGTAAACACATTAGTCACAGCAGGAGTTAATGATCCAAACACTATTGATATACATCAATCAAGGAGGAAAAATGTCACAAATTTCTCCAAGAAATCGAAATAGAGGGAAAAAAAACAATAACATTGAATGTGCTGTGTAATTTGTGAAGAATAAATGTAATCTAACATGACAACGAGCCAGAGGCGTCTATACTCACCCAACAGAGCTATAGACCAGGCCGGTGCAGTAGTTACTATATCCAAAAGACCAATGACTACTGATAGAGGAAACAACGTGAGGGTGTGACTGCCCTGCCATAACAATAAATAAATAAATAAATAAAATCTACAATACTGTTGAGGCTGTTTTTCAATTTAATGTTTCACTTTGTCTGAATAACCCACCCAGCCTGATGTTTTAACTATTAAAGACAAAAAAAGGTGTGTAGCAGATGCAGACGGCCAACTGAAGAATCCCAGCTTCAAAAAGCCAGTTTTATTGTCAGCGTCCCACACAAAGGAATTCCGTTAAGACACAACAAAGGTCTGTGGCACACAGCAGCTTTAAAGACTGCGGAGCTGAGCACAACGGACACACAACTCTCGGGCAATCACACCCATCTCATGTTGGAAGACACACGCTCGGCCTGCAGAGAGAGTTGCCGCTTCTCAGCTTTACGATTATTGGCTTCTTAATTGGAAATGTGTCTGCTTATCAAAACAAAACACACTTCTCCGAGTGCACAACTAATCAATATTAAGAGTGTTGCGGGGCGCTGGGTGTCGCTATCTATTGTCCTTCACACATTTTTGTGAGTCAATTCGGAGCTGCGGGGAACAACACTGCGTCTGGCCCTCATCACCAAATCATCTCCTCCAACTGTTCCTCCACAGAACAATCGGCTGAAGGTGTATTTACCCTTAAAGCTACTTCTGCCTTATTTATGCCACATCAACAGGGAGATGGGTGAGAGCGAGAGAGAGAGAGAGAGTCATGGGGACAAATTGCAAGCTCCTTCTTCATGTAGACCACAGCTTCCTGCGCCAGCATGGCTCAGCTTTATCGTGTTGACAGGCAGCCGGTTTTTTCCCTGCAGACGTTCAGCGGCTCGCTCTATTATGAGTCCTGTCACAGCTGAGATACGGCCCTTTGCATCAGAAGGAACTCTGTCCTCTCTTAACAGGACTACAGAGAAGGAAGGGGACATACAGACGCTCACGTGACCACAAGAGGATGACTTATCGTATCTCACCAACACAACTGGAGGCGAAAAGAGAAAAAAAAAAAAAAGCTAAAGTGTTATATGGAGGGGAAAAGGCTGGGGTGAAAAATGAAGGCTGCCAGAAGAGAAATTGAATTACTCTCCATTGCCATCGTGATTGAGAACAGCCAGCACTCCACCATGAAAATGATTTGCATTGAACCATCTATCTTCTCATGTCCAGTTAATGACCCGGTTCGGTTTGGAGTACAAAAAGAGAGAGAGAGTACAGTAGAGGAAGAGGAGGCCTGCAGAACAACATGCTGCTACACCAGAACCAGACTCAGACTGTGCAAACCAACGGAATGTTTGGAACAGAAATCACACCTTAACTAAAATACAAAAGACAATTTGGAAACAGTAAACGAAAAGCCACACTTTAGTCATTCATTCAGCATCAAAACAGCTTTTCGAGTGGATCACTTATAAGGCAATTTATTGGAGGAAATACTTCTGATCTGTGTCTCTGTTGTGTCTGAAGTGGGTGGTGCAGGATGCCAAACAGCTTTATTCTCTCAGTTAACCATCACTAAGCCAAGATTTTCCACATTAACCCCCGACTCAAGACTCTCCCAACAAAAAGTGCTTCAGCCTTCAACACTGTAATAACACAATGAAGGATCTGAATATTGAGGCACATTAAACAAAAAGCCTGATTTGAACTGAGTGATTTAAGGTGTGTTTTTGTAATGTCCACCATAGCCAGAAAAAAAAAAAAGATTGAGCTCAAATAACTTCTTTAAAAAGCTGCAAAAAAAAAAAAAAAACAACTTACCAAAATAAAACTACAATGCCAAGTATGGACAAAACCCTTGCCTCGCCCATCTTGAGAAAATACCAGCTCCCCTGTGGTCACACATAGCTGAGCAATGCTTCATCGCTGGGTCACATGAGGGGAGCGAAAAGCAATCTGGAGCTAAAATGAGTTTGCTGCGAGTATCGGTGAATGGCTTCTTCTGATGAACACAAAACTCTCAATGGTCGTTATCAGCATCCTGCTGTGTTGTGAGACATAAAACGTTATTGTGCGACTTTTATGAAGTGGCGTTATCTTATCACTCTCATTATTACTACAGAACAGTATTGTTCTGCCAAACGCTCTGCTCCTCATACAGTGTTCCTTTATGCATCAAAATGATAACAATGTCCT
Organism: Salarias fasciatus; assembly: GCF_902148845.1. Taxonomy (NCBI): domain Eukaryota; kingdom Metazoa; phylum Chordata; class Actinopteri; order Blenniiformes; family Blenniidae; genus Salarias; species Salarias fasciatus. The sequence continues at coordinate 20,124,126 of NC_043750.1, read as the reverse complement.
TTATTCACAGTCTAACATCAATGCTCACAAATAGGTAATAAAGGCTATAAAACAGTCCACGTCACAGTAATAACACATTCATGCAAATTGTTTGGAAGAAAGAAATTTGATTACTTTTAACATTAAATCACATTTATTTAAGCTACATTGAAGTGAATCACAACAAATCAAACTATGAAGGCAGGTAAATACCAAAATGTTACAACTGCACCAATGCTTCTTACAAACGTGGACGTGAATAACGTAGACAAACCTGATTATTTCACTCTGATCAAATCATAAGATACAAACCGACTAAACAGGAGAGTCAGTTAAATAGTGTCAATTGGTCAAGGTTTTCTTGCACATTCAATATATTGTGAGATTTCGCATTGTATACATGAGGCATAGAAAATTTAATGCATTCTCAATAACAAAAAGTAGTGGTGTCAATCAACAATGTAAACAAAGCAATTAATTGCAAATCTGTCTGTAATTAATCCTGATAAATCACACAATTTTTGAGCTTGTATTATTCAACACATTAAATCACAGGGTAGAGTTGTTCCAGCTCCTGACAGATTTTACCTGCAATCAATTCAAGTTGTGGGTATGACTTTATTTCCTTTATGGTCACCACTGTAAGAGGTTTTCAGCCATATCAGAAGGATCTGAGCAAGACTGAGTGTGTTTTCTCCAGCAGTCCCAGATTCACTGCTTTTTCCATTGTTGAACAGTACAAAACAGAAAACCACAGTAGGATATTTGTAACATTTTCAAGCTTTAAATTAAGAATCTCATCCTCATAAGACTCATGACATGAGATTTAGAACTGTCTGAGCTCAAAGTTACCCTAATCTTAATCCTTAACCTTAACCCTAATCTGTGAAAAATCATGATTAAAGAAAAAAAAAACAAACAAAACAAAACTGAAACTTACAACTGAACTTCAAAACTGGATGTAAACGTGACAGTTCAACTGAAATACAAATGTTCACAGTTGGACTGATGCACCCAGATAATGCACTTGAAAGCTGATCTTCTCCTGCATGTATAATGACCAGTCACACTGGGATAGAATGAGATGCATCTGTGGCTTTTTCCCCTTTTCTTTCTGACTGTGCATGCTTTTAAAGCCGACCTGTTCAGGGTGTACCCGCCCCTCATTCATGGTTAGCTGGAACTGGCTTCAGCACCCTGCAGCAGGGCAGAAGCAGTTTAGAAGATGGATGAATGGATTAATGCTCCAAAGGTTTTGCATGAAATCCTGACCATAAGTTGAAGTCGCATGTAAAAATTCAACAGGAGCTCAAACAAAAGAAAGCAGCTCAACTATATCAAACACCATGCAGCAAAATGACACAGGGTAGACGTGCTACATCAGCAACATCACCTCCAGGCGAAGATTTCAAAGCAGACAGGGCTTCAGTTTGTGCTGAGCTAGTCCTTCTGAAGAAGCACAATGAAATGTGTCATGTTGAAGAGGTAGTGGTCATCTAAGAAGCCGTATTACATCAGATAAAAGACACATCATGTGTTTGTGGCTTCCAAATCTGAGGGTGTCCAGGAGTGTCGTCATCTCCAGAATCCGGCCTGAAACAGCGCTCCCAGAAGAACTGTGCTCACAAGTCATGCAAGATATAGAAATGAAGCTAAGCAACTGAAATAAACTGTACAAAACAGAAGTCCTGGATGGGACCATGTGGCTTCCACAGGGCAATGCCTCATGGGCTCAGTCTGGGGTGAGACGAGGCGTCACAAGGCTTTGAACTAACCTGCATCTACAACTGATCTGTATGAAAAAATATGCAAAAAGTATCTACAAAAATGAAAGCTGTTCGAGGAAATTTATGGTTATTTAATAATGATTAATTGTCTGTTCATTCAATGATTTCATGAATTATTGTTGAAATCATTCATTTTTTATATCCCTTTTGAAAAATGACCTTTACACCCATTGAAACTGAATGGCAATAATGATCAGGACTCCTAAAACCGTGACATGACCTGAAACATGAAATACTGTTTAAGTGCAAACACGGCTAACTTCTGCATACTGCTTTAAGGGGGCTGGAGTCAATGTCAGCTGATGATCCCAGACAGGCTGTCAGTCCATAACACGGTAAACCTCAGTATCCTCAGAGAAGCACTAAGCGCTTAACTTCAAACATGGCTGATGTTTCTGTGAGGGGGCGGTGCTACCACCATGTGGCTAATGGTAACTCCTTAATAGATTTCCATCCATCTATTCATTCATTTATCCATCCATATTCGCTACCACTAATTCTGTGCAGGGCTGCAGGGCGCTGTTCTACCTGTTCTACACACAGGTACAACATGCAAACTCCACACAGCACGCCCTCAGCCGGTATTTGAACCCGGACCTTCTCGCTCTGAGGTGAGACTGCTAAATTTCATCAGTACAATGATGCAAAAGTTCCATTATAAACAGAATAATAGAGGAAGATTTGGTTGAAGCCGTTAAAAAAATAAAATATAAAAAAGTTCAAGTCAAGGACAACAGGTGATTTCGAGGTACATTTCATGTAGTTGAGAAAGCAACTGTCAAGACTCAGTCTGCACTGTGGACTTTCTCTGTCAAAAGTTGAAAATATAGCTGAGAGAGAGGTGTAGTTCTTTTACTTATTTCTATATTTTAGAGGCATTCTTGGATTGTGAGCTGACTGGTAAAATAAAGGTGCTAAAAGTTCCCCCCGACACTACTGATCATTCTGTGTAAGCGAGGTATTAAAAGCAAGATATCTTCACACTCAGCTGCCGCACCGTTTTCACAGTTGGGGATATCAGTTTTAAAATATGCATGGACGGCAACACTGGTCTGAAAGACTCACTGGAAGCCACACTTTTCTCAATAGCTTGTCATCCATCACCTGAAACTCATATTCCAGTGGAAGCTGTCGAAAGAAAAGACATCTACTCATGCCACAACATAGACTTGACTGAGGTTTGATAGGACTAAATGTGTTCCATCTTCAAGAATGACGCCAGCCCAGATGATAAAACGCGGCAGACGGCAGACGGAGGGAGCCATCTGCCAAAGACGTCTGTCACATTAGTCTCGGCTGTGATGTTGACGTTTCGGGATTGACAGTTTCTTAAATAGCTAGCGACAATGCACACACACACACACACAAAAAAAAACACCACAGCCACACTAAAACTGGAAATATTGAGTTTGCAACATGCAGCTCTGTCACAAACTGAAACAAATCAACCCCACAGATGTTTTTTTCCCAATTAAGGTACGGATTGCATGTGCAGTCAGTTTGCTGGAGGCTTTGTAGAAACAGACTCAAAATGATCAATAACAAATTACATTCAATTTGTAAAACTTATTTCACATTCAATACACGGTGCAAATGCCTCCCCTCCCAATACTGCTGAATTTACTTCACTAATAAATACTTTTTCACTACTACATGTACGGAAAAGAAGTTATAAACAAACACATTGCCAGAACTGCAATAGTTACTTTATCTGTTAGAGTTCAGACCGGCTGCGCACGGCGAAGGGTTCGGCTCTCTGTAGCAGTCCTGTTCCTGTGGAGGATTTATACTTTCTCATTTTATATATACTGGAGAAGAGAACGATAACACTTGACAGGAGCATCGAATGCTGGCGTAAACCGTTGGTTGTTTTTTGATAGAGTGTTTACAGCAGCAATCTTTCGTCCTGCGGACTTGTAAAGGGAAACAATTCATCCTCCGAGTGTGTTGCAGATGACTATCGGCCGGGCCCAGATGACATCTGAATTCTGAGGAGGGGAGGCTATCGGCTGCTCATTGCTCAATTTATGTCTAGTTGCTCTGCATCACCATTGCCTTTACGAGGGGTCGTGAACCAGAGATTTATAGCAGGGATTTGCAAGTTAAGCAGGTCTTGAAGGCCCAGACTCCCTAACCTGCGTTTCAATTTTCTAATTCACTGTGACCTCTGAGTGACACCCGGATTTGGTAAAATCAATTCATTTCTACAGTTCATGAAATTCAGGCTCACACAAAGCCACCAACTTGCTTTCTGGTCGGTATTCAACCGGTCTGGATCTGCTGTAAACTGCTCTTTTATTTGCTTGCTTGCACTGTGTTGCAGCACTTCTTTATCCATTTTTTTTTTTCCCCCCCACACTACGTACGGGTATTCAGAGAGCTGAGTTTCACAAATGTCTGCCTGGAATAGGAAATTACGCGAGGATCCACCTTGTTTGATGTTAAAAGTGAAATCTATGTTCCTAGGACAAAATATTCTCCCAGACTGCAGCTTGCAGGGTGCATCACTGGGGATTGAGACTTGAGGTTAAAGATGCTAACCATGCAATTACTGAGTCTCTCCTTGCATATCGTTCCCATTTTTCACCAAAAACTTTCTGTCCCTTCGTTTAGTAATGAAAAAAGTTGAGAAAGACTAATCCGCCTGAAATGAGCAATATAAACTTAGTGCATGTAATAAACTTATGCGCCTTGAAATCATGAAAAGAAATATCTTTATTTGCTCTAAAATGAAAGAAAATTACTGGTTTGGCACATGCAGAAAATGTTCATGGTGATGAAGCAATGGCTTTATTTTAAATTGATCACAAGTTCATAATTTAAAATGTCCAGCTTCAGTTTACTGGTTCAGAACCCTTTTGAAACAAACAGGGGAACTACAGCTGCAACTGCATATAGGATTTAGTCTAAAAATAAAACTTATCTGAATCACTCTTCCATGCAGGAGTGAGTCACGGCAGCTTCCTCCGTCTGACAGATACATTTCATTTTTTCCAACGCCACGACTATATGCCAGTGTTGCTCGCTCTGTGAGAGGAGGACCACCGCTGTGTAAAGCAAGCACGCCGTTCTGCTTGCACTGTCAGAGATTTCAGAAGCCCAGCTGGGACCTGGCTGCCCGCAACTTAGCTGACCACTGCATTTTCAAGCAAAGTATAATAAAAGATAGGTTTTAAAATGTTTCATTTAACAGCTCATTAATGAGGCCACTGCATAAAAACCTTAACATGATACTCCAATGCAATGCAGGGTTTTGTTTTAAACAGTAATGTCCTCCTGCATGCACGTACACGCACGCACTTGACTGAGGGAGGAGCATGACAATCGGTGATGAATGACTGTATATCTACAGGTCAGCACTTGCTAATGCACAGTAGAGACACATGATTCAATTCTAACTTTTGTGCTGAAGACTGCAGAATGGACGGCAATGTGCACGATTCCTGCTGGGAGAAAGTCTCTACATCAGGCTTAAAGGGGTATTAAGGAATCTGAACAGAGTGTCTCGCTGCAAATGGAGGTATGATATGAGGCCTTGGAGGGCAATAGAATGAGGAGGAGCTTTAATGACAAGAAAATGAGAGGTGGGATTTGCATAAAATGAGACATCAGGAAATGAGGGAATAGCAAAGTTACATCATTACAAAACACAATGCAAAATAAAGTAGCCTTTAGCAGAGTGTTGGAACGATTGGAAAATATAAATCTTTCACAAGTCTGCTTTAAAAACTGGACAATTTGTGAGAAACTTCAGTTTGTGGCAGTTTCAGGTACTTTGAAAATTCAGAGACATTCACTCCAAAAACCAAGCAGTTCACAATGTTACAACTCAAGATGAGCAATGGGATATTTCCTGGGGTGTATCAACACTCAATTCTTCTGCAATGCGAAAATTTAAATTCATTCAATAAATGGATGGATGGATCCTGCATTCACCCCAAACCAGCAAGGACTGGCTGCAGTCCAGCACAACACTGAGCTGGACTGAGCAGTATGAACGATGGACGGACGGACTGTGGACCTGTCCAGGATTTATCATGCCGTCTGCAAAACATCTTAACACTAAACTGGATGCACAACCCAGTCTCGGGTTGCAAATACACAGTCTTCATGTAGGGTTTGCTAACAATCACAACAAATCCTGACACAAATGAACAGCTGAAGGGATCGAACAATCATCAGCCATGCACACACTCGGAGTGTTTGGATTGTGCAGTCATGCGGACATATTTAGACTACCTAACCCCCTGTGGAGTTAGGAACTTGAATTATTTATGATTCTTTCAGACCCGACTGAACACTACTGCAGACTCGCGTAGAGTAGACGGTGTTAGAAGAAAATAACGCGATCTTAAGTAACTTTACGATTAAAAGTGCTGATTGGGGGAAATAAAAACCCAACACGCAAGTTTCAGAAAAAAACAAAAACAAACTTGCTGTTGAAAAGGAAAACAGTTTCAGAGATTGGAAGCGATTACAGAGCAGGAAAGCAGACTTTAATCTGCCGAATGCAAACCGAGGACGAGTCGAGTTAATCAGTCCCAGCCTTACCCGGTGAAGAAATGCCGCCGGGCGAGTGTGTCTGACTCCGCCAACACTTCCCAAAAGTCTGGCCGTAACTTTGCCCACCATCCGCACCGAGGCCATCTTCAGCTGCTGTCCGCTTCAGCCGGCCGGTTGTTGGGGCATACCGAGAAGAGCCCACCCCTCCTCTCCGCCACAGTGTGCCTCACAGGGGCCGTTCTGGGCGTAAACAACCGGAGAGGAAAGCGACGGAGCCGAGGGAGGAAGACAACAGCCCGAGCCGCATACCGCTTCCTCCTGACAACACCCGCTCCCTCCTCCGAGCTCACTCCGCTTCCTCTGTCGCCTCTGTTCTCTCACTGCGATGCGTGAAGCCTCCAGCAGGAGACTCCGGTGTTCCCGCCCAGCGCGCGCACCCACCGACACACACACACACACGCGCACGCACGCGCGCGCGCACGCACACACACAGCTGCCATCAAGTATAAAAGTATATCTTATCCTGTCTCCCGTATTTGTTTCTGATACAAAATAGTCAAGAAAAATCAGATTTATTCGAAAGATTTCACTTTGCTGTTAATAAAAAAATTCAAGTCAGACTAAAGTCATGGAATTCCACAGGGACCCTTACTTTTCACATTATACACGCCCCCTGTTGGGAATATTATTAAAATACTCCATTAACCTACATCGTTATGCAGATGATATACAAATCCATTTACTTATGAAACTAGAAGTGACATTTATCAACTTGTCAAAACATAAGCTTTTTTTAAACACATGAAAGTCTGGATGGGCTGTAATTTTCTACTTCTGAACTTAGATAAAACCAAAGTTATTGTATTTGGTCCAAAACATCTTAAGAGGCAAATTATATATAAGTATGTTGTTAGACTGGATGGCAATATCAAGCAATAGGCTACTCTTTTACTGTGGTCTGAGAAAAACTATAAGTTTGTCTGAAGTGTTTTTGTTTTTGTTTTTGCTTTGAATGAGATGCAGCAGATAAACTTCTTTTTCATAAAATCTAAATCTGAATTGCTAAACAAGGCCGCACGGTGGCGCAGTGGTTAGCGCTCTTGCCTCACAGCAAGAAGGTCCTGGGTTCAAATACCGGCCGGGGCTCGGGGCCTTTCTGTGTGGAGTTTGCATGTTCTCCCCGTGTGTGCGTGGGTTCCCTCCGGGTACTCCGGCTTCCTCCCACGGTCCAAAAACATGCATGGTAGGTTAATTGATCACCCTAAATTGCCCCTAGGTATGAATGTGTGAGTGAATGGTTGTTTGTCTATATATGTCAGCCCTGCGACAGACTGGCGAACTGTCCAGGGTGTACCCCGCCTTCGCCCACAGCAGCTGGGATCGGCTCCAGCCACCCGCGACCCCGAAAGGGAAAAGCGGCAGAAAATGAATGAATGAATGAATGAATGAATTGCTAAACAAACAAAAACAAAGATATCTGAACAAACCTAGACCATATGGGGTAGAGGGACTTATTCTGTCTTCTCCAATCACCTACCGGTACTAAAATGGATTGTTATAAACTTAGAAAACAATTTGAAAAAAGTTTTTGACAATTTGGTGGCTTTATTGCTCAAGTGCAACATGTCAATGCAGTGATAAGCACTTTTTTTCTCATAGCAAGAGGCTCACTGTTTGAGGGCCTTTCTCTGTAGATTTTGTATCTTCTTTTTGTGCCCGCATTTTTCCCCCTCTGGGAGTTCTGGTCTCCTCAAACTATGCAAAAACAGCCTTGATAACTGTAAACTGCACAGATCTGAATGTGAGTGTGTTTGTCTGTCTGTTTGCTGTGATGGACTGATAAACTGTCCAAGATGTATCCTACCCTGTAGTGGAGCCAGAGTGGGGGCAAGGGGGCGGTCCCCCCGGGCCCACAAGGTCATAGGGCCCTGTTTCATGTGATGTGTTCACGTTTAATCGGAAATAAACTATTATAATAAAATGTGCAGTGTGTGCTAGAAGGTATACATATGATTGTGGGCTCCAATTTGCCAATTCTTACATTACGACTGTCCATGAATGCATCAGAGCTGTAAGCCAGCGCTGATTGGCTGTGCGGCATGAACGAGTTTTTTCTTTTACACTTGATCTGAACTCTCTGGATTGAAGTTAAACAGTATGCTAAACACTATGCTAGCCGCTAGCGGTACTACCCAAAACCTAACATCGGAGCCACTGGTGAGTCAGTGAAACCTTCAAAAATATTGTCTTTATCAAATGAGGTGGCCTTAAACACCTGGCTATTTGAATGTGCCTTGTGTTGTTTTCAACTGCAAGAGACCGCCGAGTCTATTTTTTTCTAATATACGTGAATTCCAAAAGATATAGATAGCTGTGTCTATATCTATCTGAATAGATTGTGTAATTTTAGACCAGCTGTGTTCATTTTATATTTAAGCTGTATCAAAGATGGTACAGATGTAGCCCGTGAGTTTTTATGTGTGCTTTCAGCACCATGGAGAGCGGACACTCTGAGATTGACACCTGTCAGGCTGTGTTTGTGTGTATGTGTGTGTGTGTGGGTGCGTGCATATGTGTATTTGTTCTTCAGAACAAGTTTGTGAACTGGTTTGTGACTTTATTCTGCTTTTTTGAGCCATAGAGGTTTGCTTGGCTCAATAAAAGTGAGCATTAGTGTGTGGTTTGATGGTAGGATGAGGGATTGTCTGAATGGTAAAATTACTATCATAAGGACCCATCGAGAATGCTCCGCCCCCTCTGTACTGAGACCCACGCTCCGCCTCTGATCCTGCCTTTCATATTTAGTCAGCTGGAATGTTTTCCAACCACACAACCCGAGCAAGGATGAAGCAGAAGAGAAGATGAACACCGAGTCTTCGAACTAGTCACATATGTGGATTAGTGTGCGTTATTGTCTGCCTCTCTGTTGTCCTATGGCGTAGTAACCCGGCCTTCACCAAGCCAGCAAGGTGAATGACGAGTGAACACAGATTTTCTAGTGGTAAAAGAGGAATGAGAAAAAGAAATGAGTGTGTACATACGAAATAGGAGCCTTTAGAGAAGAAAATATTAAGACTCTTTAATAACACTGTGGTTGCTTTCAGCTGCAATTTCCAGTCAGTAAATCTTACAAGTAAACACAGTTCTATCAGATGTATTTCTTTGTAAGACATTCTGAAAGATTAGAAAAGCTAAAACCTTTATGTTGTTAGAAAAAGCTTGTGGTTTGTCATTAAATAAGAGGAGTAAAGCCCAAAGCTGACTATGGTCAGCTCAAATCTTAGGAAAGTTCATACTTGTGGACAGCCACACCCCACTAAGAGCTAAAGGTATTAATGTTAACTACACTCATAATTCTTGGAGAGTAAATTTAATCTTACCTCATAAATGGAAAGCCAGAAATTTGTTGGTACTGTTACCGCCACTGTAAATTGACTTCCACAAATGCATAGCTTGACTGTAATGCTTTCTACTCTGCCCATAGGAATACACACACACACACACACACACACACACACACACACACACACACACACACACACACACACACACACACACTGGCTCTCTCTCCAGGAAGCGGGTTAAGCAGTTTTGTATAGCAGCAGTTTCTTACAGGAACTACACTTCTCATACACCATTTTTTTTCTCATTCATCATTCAGATTGTGTTGATCATTTCAATTATTCACCTTGTCCAGCTTCTTTTGTGGTCTGTCCAGTTTGGTGGATTAGAGCCCAGGAACCAATCCTATCAAACTAAAAGCAGGATACACTCTGGACAGGTTTCCAGTCCATCACAGGGCAAACACAAGGAAAAACAATCTCCAACAGTTACATCAACAGCAATAGCTAACTTAAAGTTATTCATCAACCTCATTTCGACATTTTTAGACTGCTGAATTAAACCAGAGTAACCAAAAGAAACGTGTAGGAGAACATACAGGCTCCACACAGAAAGGTCTGATCTGTTTGCCCTCTAACTAAAATGATATATTCTAACTCAGTTTGGTATTGTCATTTGGACGTTTTCTTCAAAACAAACTGTAAGTGAACCAAGAAAACAGCCAGCAACATTACTATTAGAAGTTAAGCTTAAGAGCACACAACTTTTATCCCCCAGTTGATACATGCTTCAGATCTAAAGTAATGGCAACAGCCACTATTATAGAATAACTACCCTGCCCCCCCACCAAAAAAAAAAAAAAGAAGAAATGAAAAGTGAATACAAAATACACATTTTAGAAGATCGTGAACAAAAACAACATCTAAGCATATTGATGATTTTAATACTCAAAGAAAATGTATTTAGCACCCAGTTATAGGGGTGTATAAATTTCTTATTCAGAGTGAGGATCAAAGAGATCATCTCACTTCCTATCCTCTGTGGTGCAGTATGTAGAGTCATAAAAAGTTATGCCAGTTAGAAGGTTGATTAGCCACATTCCTAACACTGTGGTGATAAATGTATTTTAAGGTAGAAATGATGAAATGTACCATTTTGATATAATGAACTTAATATATAACTGTTCCAGCTAATGACATTAAAGGACAAGATTCAATTCTCATACATCATTCAGGTGTCCATTAATTTCCACCCTCTGGTAGAATGAATGGCATTTTCTTCACAGTGGTCCCTGTTTTAAATTTGCCAGTGAATGAACCCACCACTCAAAAATGTAAGGGAAACAACACTTACTGGCCAGTGCTGACGTTGAAATTAAACTGACAAATACTGAATTATCTTAAATAGAGAAGCATACAAACTGTTCAAAAATAATGGATGCAAATTTTCCCTTTGGTTTCATCCATCCATCCATCCATCCATCCATCCATCCATCCATCCATCGTCTATGATGCTCAGTCCCATTAAATATCACAGGGGGTTGGAGACTATCCCAACTGACGATGGTACTTGCCTGAGGGCGAGGCCTCTATTGCTCTTACTGTATTATTAGGGACCGAGCCCGAGGGTGAGGTGGCCTCTGAGAGTGTCTCTCCTCCTCATGGAGAAGGGTGGAGACTGAAGCTGTTGAGCAGCTCCTGCTGCATTCCGGTACACTCGGACCTACGGATTTCACTGTGGAGGCGCCAACATACATTTGGTGTACCAGCATTTTTTTTTTCCTTAGGTTTAGTTATACCTCAAACATCTGTACAGTTGTTGTTCTTCGATGAAACAACAAAAACGATACAGGAAAAACACTTCTGATGATGAAATAACTACATTTATTCACAGATTTAGAACATAACACACAAAAATAATAATCTATTTATAGATGTGTGCGTGTCTGTAAAACTATATGAGTGTGTGTGTGTGTGTGTGTGTGTGTGTGTGTGTGTGTGTGTGTGTGTGTCTGTGTGTGTGTGTGTGGGTGTGTGTGTGTGTGTGTATGTGTGTGTTGACCCTCTGTGCACATGTTGATGCACAACCGCTGGTTGCTTCAGCAACTGTAAAATATTGAAATATATACAATTTCACCACAAAAAAAAACATGTTTATTGCTTTGCATTGATGAAGATATATATATTTTTTTAACTTTGATTTTCTCACTCTGTGGGACTGGGAACTCTAATTGATACAATGCTCTGTAGAAATACTTTTTTATTTTATTACTACAGTCAATATAGTGATAGAATATAAGAGAATGGAATAGAAGTCCCAAAGTATTGCAATGATCTGTTATAACTGATGATCTGTTATAACAGATTTTAAGTTTGAAGCCCAGGTTTGAACGGATATGCAGTGCAGAAAGAGCTCACCAAATACACTGAGCAAATGCCTCTCCTTCCCAAATATTTTCACAATATCACAATGTTTTTGTGTTCTGGGAGAGTTACTGTGCATCTGACAGTGTTGGCAAATTTTATTTAAGTTAGATGTGTTTATATAAATTAAATAAATATATTGAAATAAATGTGAAAGAATTGTGAATATTAATTTTGGTTTATTAACAAAGAAGCTCATTTTGGCCATCGGCCATTTTGGACTGTCCGGTCTCTGTATGACCGGAGTAGGAGTCTGGTCCGCATTGCCGGCGGTAAGTCGGACCTGTTCCCGGTGCATGTTGGACTCCGGCAGGGCTGCCCTTTGTCACCGGTTCTGTTCATCATCTTTATGGACAGAATTTCTAGGTGCAGCCAGGGGCCGGAGGGGGTCCGGTTCGGGGACCGCAGGATTTCATCTCTGCTTTTTGCAGATGATGTTGTCCTGTTGGCTTCAATGAACCCGGACCTACAGCATGCACTGGGGCGGTTCGCAGCCGAGTGTGAAGCGACAGGGATGAGGATCAGCACCTCCAAATCCGAGGCCATGGTCCTCGACCAGAAGAGGGTGGCCTGCCCTCTCCAGGTCGGTGGACAGACTCTGGCCCAAGTGGAGGAGTTTAAGTATCTTGGGGTCTTGTTCAAGAGTGAGGGACGGATGGAGCGTGACATTGACAGGCGGATCGGTGCAGCGGCTGCAGTGATGCAGTCGTTGTATCGGTCCGTTGTGGTGAAGAAGGAGCTGAGCCGAAAGGCGAAGCTCTCGATTTACCGGTCAATTTATGTTCCCACCCTCATCTATGGTCATGAACTTTGGATCATGACCGAAAGGACAAGATCCCGGATTCAAGCGGCTGAAATGAGCTTCCTCCGTAGGGTGGCTGGGCGCTCCCTTACAGATAGGGTGAGGAGCTCAGTCACCAGGGAGGAGCTCGGAGTAGAGCTGCTACTCCTCCACATAGAGAGGAGCCAGCTGAGGTGGCTTGGGCATCTGGTTAGGACGCCTCCTGGACGCTTCCCTGGGGAAGTGTTCCGGGCATGTCCCACCGGGAGGAGACCCCGTGGAAGACCTAGGACACACTGGAGAGGCTGTATCTCTCCACTGGCCTAGGATTGCCTTGGGATCCTCCCGGAAGAGCTACAGGCCGTGTCTGGGGACGGGGAAGTCTGGGAATCTCTGCTTTAGACTGCTGCCCCCGCGACCCGGCCCTGGATAAGCGGTGGAAAATGGATGGATGGATGGCTCATTTTAGTGTAGCTGACAGTTTCAAATGTTTCAGGGTTTAAGGCTTTTGTTTTTATTATTACTGTCTTCTGGAAATTCATTGACAACCAACCATTGTATTAGACAATCAAGAGTGTAGCTGTTATTCATGCAAACACTGCTCATTTTTCCAGACTCCTTTTTCCTCGAGGCACTCCCACAGACCCTGAGCACTGACTTCTGTAAGACTGGTGAAATGCATCAATACTCCCTGAGAGAAGAGGCTGGAGGTAATCAATATGCTTTTTGCCAAGAGGTTGGGTTTTTGTTGTTTTTCTGCTTTGAGGCTAGAATTTCCTTTATTTAAAATTGGCATTTTATCATTTACTGAATCGAAGTGCCCCCCACATTTTTGCAGCATACAACGTAAAGCAAATGTGAGATGGCTTGATGAAACAACATTATTTTCAGGTCCATCATCGGCTATCACCTGCTGGTTGATTTATCCTCTCACAGTGGCCACAAGCTGACAGAGGCAGACTGCATCAGCTGTCCTGCTGGATTAAGCAGTCTAACTTTAGTCTGCCAAATTGAGATGCTGCACTTTAATATTAAGAGTGCTTGGTCAGAGGTTTGTTTTAAAGTTAATCAGTGAAAAGAGCTGTTGCAGGCAGTATAGTGTCTATACTTGTGATGACAGCTTATCTAAAAGCATAAATCACTGTGCACACCGCCACATTGTGTTTAATTAAAGTCCTCCTCAGCATGAATGTATTTCCATTTCTGTGTTACATGCCATTATTTATTACGTCTTGTTCCAAGTTTGACTTTTATGGGATAGTTAAAGTATGTAATATTCTACACATGTATACATATGTCTTTACAGCAGTCAGATTTTATGGACTCGTTCGTAAAGGTGGTTGCTGCGACTGGATGGGGTTTGGTGAGATGTTCAGCCTCATGAGGCATGTATTGGACCACACAGTCAATGTGCTGACTCCTTTGAAACGTGCCAGTTCCACCCTCAGAACCTCGTGCTTATACTGCCTCCTGGTGGGGTCAAATTAGAATTACCTCTATACAACGAGCATCAGAGAGAGGAAAATGAACAAAAGTATTTTAACCCTAATAATCTTTTTTAGCCAGCCTCTTTGTGATCAGCCTTTTTTATGACTAACTTTGTAAATAAATGGAAATGATTAAGTGTCATGAAAAATACACATAACATGTGAAATATTCACAACTTTATGGATTTCTGGTGCCATCTTGTGGTAATTCACTGAATTCATACATGTCTACCATGCAATCAGCTCTGTGTCTAATGATTGGTAAACAGAGAAACATCTTTAGGATTAAAAGAAAAAGAAGACACACTCTTGATAAGAATACGTGCGTGCATCTTACAGTGCAAAAATGTGTGTGAAGTGAACGCCACCCTGAATAAATAGCAAGCACTCTGTTATTCAGAGACATATTGCATTGTGCAGAAAAACTCTACTGTGCAGGTAATGACCTCTAACACTCTTAGCTGAAAACTATCTGAAGACAAATGTGATTTTCCTGCCATAAATAAAATCCATACTGCTCCAGTTCTTTTGTCATCGCATCAGACGGGGGAAGAAATTGTTGTACAGAGACCCAGTGATTGATTTAATTTAAAATAGTATTTTCACTTTTTTTTTTCTTTTTAGAAATTTTAACAGAACTTCTGTCTGCACATCACATCCAACTCCCTGCATTCAAAGTTTTTCATACACAGGGGCACATAGGCTTTGAGATAAGTTAGTTCCTGAATTTTTAATATCTACAGCTTGAATATCAAAGGCTTGTGTGAAAAATTATAGGAGAACTGTGACTAGTCAGATCCATATTAATTAATTAGACAGAAACATCAAGAGAAATCCACAAAAGTGCTATATGTGCTTTCACTTACAGTGTGTGTCGTGCATGTGATTTCTGAGTGTGTGCTGTGTTACCTTATGTCTTCTGATGTTTCTGTTCCATTGCAGAGCATGGTCTGTGTTAAGATGGTTAAGATGTCCTTTTAGTGAGTTTCATTTAGTTAAACTGCTGGTTATATTTCCAACCACTGCTTACAACAGTATCCTCCAATTCTGTGGACATTTTTGGTAAAGGAGTATTACGAGATTTATATTAATATATTTATTATATTAATCTCTGACTTAGTTCAAGACATCCAGCTTTGGGGCCACTGAGTCGTCGCCTCGTAAACCAGCCCTGCCCACTCCTCATCCATGTTTGGATTTTGGAGTTGAGCCCAGCTCCAAAATCCAAACGTGAATGAGGAGTGGGAGGGGCTGTTTTAGGCTAACTGAGTCCGCCTCATCAATGGTGTCACACAAGTCAATATTCAAACGATGGAAAATGTGTAATTAATGTCCACTTTTTAAAAAATGGCCAGCTACCCTACTGCAAATAACACCAAATTATTTGCAGGAAAGGTTTGTAACTTTATTTAAGGTGGCTAATTCAGATAAGCTGTTTCATGTTTTTGTTACTCTCAGTGGTATTGTTTCTGTTATTAACAGCTCTCAGTTTTTGTAAAAACATGTGAAGCAGCATACTGTTTTCATCTGTAACATTATTACTCAGTAGTCCAGAAAAAACTGATTTTTCCCAATGAAAAGACATCTTTTCAATTTGTGACATGAAGCATAAAGCAGGTCTTTATGTTTATTATTTTATAACTCTAACATTATATTTATGTTTTGAAAAAGTCTTGAAATATATTCTGCAAACACAACAACAGTTTCAAAGTATTTCAATGAGTTTATAGAGATCTTCAGCCTGGGTTTAAAATGAGGAAGACGGTCCCAATTTATTAAATTCACAATTGTAGCTGAGCCAGAGTGGGGGCAAGGGGGCGGTCGCCGCAGGGCCCACAAGGTCATAGGGCCCCCATTTACTCGTAAATAAATTATTATAATAAAATGTGCAGTGTGTGTGAGAAGGTATACGCATATGATTGTGGGCTCCAATTTGCCAATTCTTACATTACGACTGTCCATGAATGCATCACAGCTGTTGGCTGTGCAGCATGAACGAGTTTTTTTCTTTTGTACTTGATCTGAACTCTTTGGAGGGAAGTTAAACAGTATGCTAAACACTATGCTAGCCGCTAGCGGTACTACCCAAAACCGAACATCACAGCCACTGGTGAGTCAGTGAAACCTTCAAAAATATTATCTTTATCAGAATGCTGTGGTCTTAAACACCTGCCTACATTGTGCCTTGTGTTGCTCTCAACTATAAGAGACCGCTGAGTCTATTTTTTTTCCTAATATACGTGAATTCCAAAAGATATAGATAGCTGTGTCTATATCTATCTGAATAGATTGTGTAATTTTAGACCAGCTGTGTTCATTTTAAATTTAAAGCGATACTTCAACATTTTGGCAAATTGGCCCATTTAGCGCAATTCCTTAGTCATTTCGAACAGCATACTTACTTTTTTTGTGTGAGGGCGAGCTTTTGTTTATTCAGATGCGAGTCGGGGAAGGTTTTCGGGACGGACACAATGGAAGTGGATGGTATTTTTGTTCCCCCTCGTCAAACTCATCAAATACACAATCCAACAACCCTAAACACTTTGGTGGACACGTTATAATCCGCACATTCACTACACTGTGGAACACCAACAAATAATATTGTAGCGTTACGACACTGAAGCAAGTACTGGGAACTACTTTTTCTTTTGAAATCATTACACCCAGACGCCATATTTAGTAAGTAGTTCCGTCTTAGCAATCTTCGCATAAACAAATCAATCTGGTAATTTTGCATTAATATTTCACAGTGTAGTGAATGTGTGGATTATAACGTGTCCACCAAAGTGTTTTGGGGTTGTTGGATTGTGTATTTGATGAGTTTGACGAGGGGGAACAAAAATACCGTTCACCTCCATTGTGCCCGTCCCGAAAACCTTCCCCGACTCACCTCTGAATAAACAACAGCTCGCCCTCACAAAAAAAGTAAGTATGCTGTTCGAAATGACTAAGGAATTGCGTTAAATGGGCCAGTTTGCTAAAATGTTGAAGTATCGCTTTAAGCTGTATCAAAGATGGTACAGATTCAGCCCGTGACTTTTTATGTGAGCTTTCAGCACCATGGACAGCAGACACGCTCTGAGATTGACAGCTGTCAGGCTGCATTTGTGTGTGTGTGTGCGTGCGTATGTGTACGAGGGGGTACCCAAAAAAAACCGGAATTTGGTCAGAAAACAATAATAATAATGAGTTCCGACTTCTGGCCGTCACATGTGCTGCAGGTAAGCCTCATGCACATCTGTGAGAAATTTGAGCTCCGAGAGTTACACTGAAGCCTGTCGGGAGCTATTTATAGCAACAGAGTGCAGAGGCAGTCTGCGATTTTTTCCAAAATGGCGACATTGACTGGGAAGCCAGAGCAGCGCGTAAACATTAAATTCTGCTTTTTGCTGGGAAAAAACAGCAGCAGAAACACTCACCTTGTTGCAGCAAGCCTACAAGGATGATGCTCTGGGGAAGAATCAGGTCCATGAGTGGTTCGGGTGGTTTAAAAAGGGCCAGATGTCCGCGCGTCAGGTGCGCTCAGCCGTGAAAACAATGCTGAGCTGCTTCTTCGCTGTCCAGGGTCTCGTCCACAGCGAGTCTGTCCCTCCAGGTCAGACTGTAAATCAGGACTACTACATGGAAGTCCTCAGACGGCTCCGTGAGGATGTGAGGAGGAAGCGGCCCGCGGAGTGGCGGAGTGGAGCCCAGTTGATCCACCACCACAGAGCGCCAGCGGACACGGCGCTGCGCCTCACGCAGTTTCTGGCAAAGAATGAGATGAATCTCCTCTCCCATCCGCCTGATTCACTAGATGAAGCCTCGAGTGACTTTTTCTTGTTCCCCAAGTTGAAGAAAGAGCTGAAGGGACAGCGGTTTGCAGATGTGGAGGAGGTGACAGAAAAATCGCAGCCGGCAACAAATGGCACTTTTACGCGCGGGTCTGACGACGCATTAGTGAAGTGGGAGACACGGCTGGAGCGCTGCATTAATGCAGATGGGGATTATTTTGAAGGTGACGGTGGTGTTTTATTTTGAAATGTCATAAATAAAAAGTTATAATCAAATTCCGTTTTTTTTGGGGTACACCCTCGTATTTGTTCTTCAGAACAAGTTTGTGAACTGGTCTGTGACTTTATTCTGCTTTCTGAGTCATGTAGGTTTGCTTGGCTCAATAAAAGTGAGCGTTAGTGTGTTGTTTGATGGTAGGATGAGGGATTGTTTGAATGGTAAAATTCCTATCATAAGAGCCCGTAGAGAATGCTCCGCCCCCTCTGTACTGAGACCCACACTCCAGCTCTGATTCACAACAATAGTTCCCACTACAAGCACATTAATACTCCTGTAATCATAACTAGTATCTGGTCAATTAAAGTAATATATTACTATTTTGGCATAGGAGAAAGTTGTGCTACTTTAGCAAAATGTTTTTTTCAGTGTTTCTGTTCAAAATACATAGATTTCTCCTTTGTTGTCATGCTGACAGTAGAATGATGTATTCTACATGATCAAACTTTGCTGTTTTTATTATATTTGGCAACAAATGTAATTGAATAACTTTTGGAGGGAAAAAAGTTTAACCCCATAAGCTACATCACTGAATCCCTGGCATGGAATTATTTCCCTTTTTCTTCCTTCTCAACAACCATGGCCAATACGTGTTACTTTATTTTTGCCTCAGAACAGGCAGTGTTTTTTTTTTATATTATATTTTATTTTATTTTTATCATCCTTATGTTTGTAGTACATTGGCATGCGTAAGAAGCAAAAACCCTCAAACCCAATGCATCGAAGCCCAGTTTGTCTTATTAATGTGATGATCTACTTCACATATTTGTGAATTATTGAACTACTTTGAACACAAACCTGTGTTTGATCAATTTCACTGTGTGAATCAAAACGTAAAGCTCTCTACACAGAGAAAACACTTGTTTTTGCCAACTCTGCAAACTAAAGCAGCAGATGTAGTATCGATTTTGTTTATCAGTAAGTTTTATATTGTAAAAATATGTGATTAACATTCAGTCCCGTATGTGCATGTGTGTGAGCGCGTGTGTGTTGGCAGTAATAAGTGGAGGGCTGTCAGAGTCAGAGGGACTGGCTGTTGTTTGAAGTGCTGGGGAGCAGGGAAGTGAGGTAATTGTGTCTGACGGGCGGCGATAATGATGAGGCGCAGATCAGATCAGCTGCATATTCCCTGCTTCCAACCCCCCGCTGGTTGCCTTCACTTTTCCCTTCTCTCCTAATTGACCGGGCCGCGTCTCCCCCGGGCCCCTTTGTTATTATTTATTAATAATTCATTGCTAAATAATTCACACCCTCGGAGCCGCAGTGTTAATTGAACTGGGTGCGATGGCAGTGCTGGCGGGTGTGTGTGTGTGTGTGTGTGTGTGCGTGTGTGTATATGTGTGTGTGGGGAAAACAGCTTTCAAAGTATGAAAGAAATGGGAAGTGGGCTTTTCTCAACTTGCAGGGCAACAAAAAGAGCAAAATGTTCCTTTTATTGTCACTAAGGGCTTTGCTCCCCACTAAGCAGTACAGCTGTACATGTTTTTCATGTGTGAATTTTGTTGTGTCTTTGTTTGTGTACAAGTGAGACAGGAAGACGGAATCTGTTCAATTCGACACACAGGTTTCAAAATACCTTACTTTCCTCACTTGTCAAGTTAGCAAACATAGAGGATAAGTATCAGACTGATCAGATATCAATGAATATATAAGCAATTGTGGGGAATTTAGTGGAAAACAGCAATGTGAGGTTATTGATTAGTCAATTGTCTTGAGAATAGCTGGAATTTTTTCGTGGTCACTTTAACGTTCTAAAATCTTGGTTATTGTAAATGGGACTGGAATTACTATCATAATTTTTATGCTTTTGTTAAACTTTAGGCAATTTCAGTGAGGATAGGGTTTTCAGAGATAGTATATTCATCAAAAATGTACATGTTCATCTTTTACTGTGAGTGAATACATGTGCAAAATCTGGAATACCTTCAAGACTTCTGGGAGATAAATGAACATGCTGGGAACAAATGTTTCCTCACAGACATAAAACAGTTCCTTCGGCACAGAGTTCACACTGGAATGAATACATTGGAGTTATTGGTGTCATTTTGTGACTTTATCTGTGTCAAAGTGAACTGGGTATTTGTCAGTGTTTTAACCTCTCAGCGTGTGTTTGTGTATGATTATTTTCCTGCGTTCCTTCCCCAGAGGCTCGTCAAGCTCCACTTCTGATGGTGCACTTATAGAAGCTGGACGAAGAAGGGTGGACACCTACTGATGAGGGAGGTAAGCGCTGCGGTTATGATCCAGCTGCAGACAGATCCAGCCAGTAGGGGTCAGCATCAGATCACTGTAACACCACCGCAAACAGCCACGCTGTGTGTTTGTGGAGCTGCAGCTAATTTGGAATCACATGCTTTGTTTATGTTAAATTATTCATGCAACCTTTCATTAACACCCTAAGCAAATACAAATTGCACCGAGCTCAGTTGAGGGAATCATAGCAGTCACACTGTGCTAAGGAGTGTTTTTTTTTTTTTAAGAAAGTGTCTGCTTGTTGATTTGTGAACCTTTTTACTGTGTTTTTTTAATTTTTTTTTTTTTTCATTGAGAACCAAGAGATCCCAGCCAGAACCCATTGGTAGATTCTTGGTGCTTTCTGCTTACTAACTAGTTTGCAAGTGATTAGAATACATAAAATATGAAACGGTTAGAATTCAGACTGTTTGTTGCCCCTGGCTTATTATATCATCACACTGAATCCCATGTTTAAATTCTAAGAAAATATCTAAAATTGAAGCTGCTGACTGTTTCGTAACGGGTTACGGAATCATTCACCATGTCTTTATCTTTTCGCCCTTCTCTCGGCCTTCCTCCGACTCAGACATTGGCACTGTGCGGAGTTGCTTGGGCGATGCTCATCTTCTGAGCATCGCCTAGTTGCTAAATCTCTTTTAAGCCTAGCAATATATCAAAATCAAAGTAACTCTGAACCCAGGCTTTTAAAAGTTTAGTTTCTTTTCTTTTTTTGTTGGGGGAAATTTCTGGATTTTGGGGGGAAAAAAAACAAGTAAGTGAATTAAAAAAAAAAAAAAAGAAAAGAAAAGAAAAACTTCCCCGTTTGAGTTTCTTTGGGGAATAGTTCATCTGAAGCTGTCGACAAGGTCCATACAAGTCTCCTGATACCGCGGCGCATACAGACTGTCTTTCATGCTGTAGTGGTTTGGGACCAAAGAGGAAGGGCCGGCAGAGAGGAATCTGTCTCGCTGAGCTCAGTGTATACACTGCATGTATTTTTGTAGACATCGCTGTAGACTTCACTTAATCTAAGAGTACATCAAAGCATCCTCTGCTCCTCTTCTTCATCTAAATCCTTCTCTGGTCCTTATTACCAAAGTGCTCATAAATGCCTTTTGGGAGTAGAAAAGAGGAAAAAAACACAAACAAAAAACAAACATGTTTGCTTTTATCTTTCAAATAACTATTTATGCTGGTACAAATGAGCATTCGGAGAGGACTCGCATTGTATCACTGTGGGTGAAGATGTAAAGAGTCATGCTGATTGAAAAGAACAAAAGCGAGAGAGCCTACATCGCCGTAAATTGTTTCAGTGACGTTTGCCAGGATGTCATCATCGCAGGCAGCTTTAAAGTGGGCTGCCAATCTCAGAAATGGCGTCTTTTGATTCAGCAAGTGGTTTGAGAAAAGTGCGAGTCGAACACGAGATTAACAAATGGCCCGCTCCCCTCTCTTTTTGATTTATTTTTGATGGCTCTGATGTGAGCATGGATTTGAAGGGACTGGTTGTATACTCCAGTGGAACGCGGGGCCAGAGCCGGAGAGTAAACAGGCTCTGGGCGGCACAGGAGTCTTTCCATCAGGATGGAGCGTAACCCCGTGGAGATGGTAGAGAGTTCTGAAGCCAGAGATGGTGAATAATAGAACAAAGTGAGGATGAGTCTTCTGAGGTTCCACTGCTCTTCAACATCCCTCCATCGCCGAGAGAAGGGATGTGTTTGCATGTGAGAAAGACCGTTGAGGGCTGCAACTTCCCCGTTCATCCTCGCTAAACTATGGAGAAAAGTTACCTGGCATGTTTTTGTTTTACCCAGACTGTGTCACCAAAACTTTTTTTAATCTTTTTTTTTTTTTTTTTTTTCCAGAAAACAGCTGTAATTGCAAACTTTTAACACTTAACATGGGTACAGAATGACAGAGCTGGCATCCAGCATGACAGCACCCAGTTCTAATCTCATGGGACTGTGGGCCCCTTCTCTTTTCGTTTTTTTTTTTTTTTTCTCATTTTGCTTATGAAAAATTCACCACAGCCACCCCCATACGTCTCTTCTGCGCATCTTCAACACCAAGAACTGACACGCGGTAAACGCAGAAATATTCAAAGGCAGGCTGGGCCCGCCTGTCTCCCACAGGGGTCTTCTTTTTACCCCCTCACCACTGCGGAGAAATCAAAACTGGTTGGACGTCACACAGCCCGATTGAAGTTCGGTGCCTGCTCTTGAGTGGTCCCTTGCTTGACGATGGCAGCCTTCATTAGAGCTGTCAGTCAGGCCCCAGCGACAGGGCAATGCTGCAGGGCACCCTGAGGGCCCAATCAATTTTGGGGTCCCCAGGAAAGGGCCATCAAACAACCTTATAAGACGATGCTGTAACCCCGCGTCGTCGGGATTCATACTCATCCCCCATTGATCACATGATTAATGGTTGAGCTCCACACTTTCAGCTCCGTGTTTTTGAACTCTGATGCAAAGCTGCGGTCTTGTATTTTTAATCACTGACTTCCCATTGGCTCGGGTATGGAAATGAGCACCCTGGAAGTCTATATAGCAACGGTCTCACTGAAAGTCTAATGATGAATGAGAATGAAACTTCTCTCACAAACAGCACCCCAGTCGCGGCAGTGGGAAACAGGAGCCAGTTGTTATTTTCTTTGCATCATTTCAGCCTGCTTTTTCCCAGTGTGTTGCAGTTACAATGAGTCACATGATGCAATGAAAATAAATGAGCCAGTGGGTGCTTCTCCGTCCAACAATCTCAAAATCCTGGAACAATGAGATATCCACGAAATCATGGTACACAATTCAAATACAGGAGCAAACAAAACCTAAACAAAACAAAGCAAGCGTCTTTGAAGAGTAAAAAACTCAGACTGCCTAAGTTCCTTTCAACAATATACAGAGCGCAATATTCTCGGTACCACTATGTTATTCAGAGTGTTCCTCCAAATATTTGGAGAGAAGGAGGAGAGATGAAACAGGCGTAGAACAATGGGACTTTGGCTGTGTTATGGCGTTCGTGCACCTCACCCCGCCAGCCCTTTGTAGTGGGAGTTGTGTAGCGTCCGTGTCCCCAGTTGGTCTCCTGCTTGTTCCGAGTCCAGGTGGAGTCTCAGTACCCCCCATGGTCCCCCACCCTCCCCCTCCCCCTCCCACTCCCCTATCAGCCTGTCTCACACACACCTGCTCCATCTCTCACATACACACACATGCAGGCACGTACATGCAGATTAAAAAGAAGACACCGAAAAGTCAAAGTGCTGTTCTGGTTATTTACAGTTTCATAATCTAAGATTTAAAAAAAAAAATCTGTAAAGATATATGATTTTGATGAAGAGTTTGGATTGCCCATGAGCAAATTCACATGCTCTCATTGTCATAACATAATATTCTCTCTGATCTCCTTCAATGACGTAAGACAAAAATGATTTAAAGATTTCAAAAAGTACCCTTACAAAGAGTGTTGTTGTTTTTTTTAGGACAGCTTTTTAAAATGTAGTGTATGAGTGTATATCATATTTCTATATTATTACATCCATATATTATTGGTTGTAGTTATCAACCGGATTGTTGTGGCTAGATTTAAGAAAAAAAAAAAAGGTTAAACTAAACTACTAATCTATATGGGCTCTCAAGGAAATGGGTAAAATATTCAGTAACGGTGAAAAACTCCACAAAGCTGGTTAAAGAGTTCACCCAACAAAAAGGCCCAAAAGCAACACATTTCAAATGCCAAGTTATCGGTTTTATTTTACGTCATGCTCAGGTCAGATTGAGATAAACCCTTTTCCCACTTTTACCCAACCATGTAATAACCTACACTGACCACTGGGTGCTGCTGAGACGTACACCTCGTTAATATGAAGTTTTTGAGTCTGGAACAAAGAAAATGAAGTAATGATTTCTCTGTCAGATATTTGGCTGTGGGTACTGAGTGCTCCTTTTAGGAGAGGGCGATCATTAGCAGCTACGACACCTTTTTATCCTGCAATCAAAGGCACGCAACAAAAACGAGGTCTGACCTATATTCACTCTGCAGCAGCAGCATCCCTAAGGAGTGACAGGTACCAGGGCTTCATGCAGCTCCTCACAATACATTTACTCCTCACAGGATGTGAACAGTGTTTAAAAAAAACAACAAAAAAACAAAAAAAAATAGAAGCAAAAATCATAATCCTCACAGAGTTTTGTGTTTTATTTCTCTAGCTTTGCGAACAATAAGAAGCGGCACCATCCAGCACAGAATCAGTAAATTAAGCAATTCAATAATAAAAGCTCATTTCACCTCCCCACCTCTCACCCTCTCTCTGTGGGGGGAGTTGTGGGGGTGTCTATGGTCATCGTGTAGAGGCTATGTCTGGTGGAGGTAATCCTGGGTGATCTGCCCTAATCTGTCACAGATATGCAGCTGAAGCGCAAAGAAGCTGTTAGAGGAGAGCAAGAGAGGGGGAGATGAGAGTCAGAAGAGGGGGGAAACTGGATTATGGCAGTACGTCTGCATTAACTCACTGGCCTTATCTCTTAAATGCTCTGCAAAAACAGCTTTGGCGTGTACACAGGGAATGGTGCGGCACACGAGCTCAGTTGTGTGTGTGTGTGTGTGTGTGTGTGTGTGTGTGTGTGTGTGTGTGTGTGTGTGTGTGTGTGTGTGTGTGTGTGTGTGTACACAGGCGTGAGTCATGTGAGCTGAGCTTATTTCATGCCAGTCGTGCAGGCCTGAAAAAAATAAGTGTCCCTATTACAGAGAGGAGAGGAGCACACCCTGTTCTACCTTGTGCTGGTTCACAGATGATACAGTTGCCAGTTCTCCCTCTGCGGTCCGACTCAGTGACCAAGTCACTTCTCGGAAAATGGTTTCTGGATTGCCAGACACAGATATCAGCTCTCCTTTTGACCCCATATCTGAGAATTACATGCTCACTACTTATTTTTTTTACTGCCAAAGTCACACATAATTGTGTTGTACATGGTGGATAAATAACTATTTGTCGACTGTTGCGGAAGAAACTCTTGCACGGAGTGCGGCGCCTGATTTTCCCAAGACTGAAGGGAAACACACACACACACACACACACACACACACACACACCTCAAAATCAGTAACATGAATGCAGATTCTCTACCATAATGCCTGCAAGTGCTCTGAAAAGCTGTTCCTAAACAACTGTTATTGAACCGATATGTTGATTGATTGAATCTGTGCAGTTCGCTTTAACAGAAACGGTATGACTGGCAGGAGCACGCACGGTCCTGTGCTTGTGCGGTCCCTCATCTCCAACCACGGGAGGGTCGCCCTTTTGGCCCTGAGAGAGAGAGACTGTGTGGATGCTCTCATGTTTATGTTTGGGAGATTAGCAATGATGAAAGAATGCCTTTTCAAGTCTGGGCTAGAGGGGCCCACTGTTCAATGCCCCACCCATTCACTGTGCACACACATGCACACACATGCACGCACACACGCACTCCCTCTCTGACATCGAAGTATGGGTCACACAGAAGAACACAGGCGCTCGCTGAACTTTTTGATTTCATCATCGATCTAACTCTGAA
Source organism: Salarias fasciatus (assembly GCF_902148845.1). Classification (NCBI taxonomy): domain Eukaryota; kingdom Metazoa; phylum Chordata; class Actinopteri; order Blenniiformes; family Blenniidae; genus Salarias; species Salarias fasciatus. The sequence continues at coordinate 20,097,993 of NC_043750.1, read as the reverse complement.
CGCCATGACTGCTGCATGTTCACCGCATCCCAAGATTTGCAAGGCCGAAGAAACGTTGATTATTTCAGACCCGCTGTTGGGTTGGCCGTCTCTCCATGTCCATGACTGCTGTCGTGCCGTCTGTGGAAGCAGTACTGACACTTCACCCTCATCTATCGTCTTCCCTCTCGTCTTCCCTTCATGACTGAGCCCCAGTGAAAGAGCGTCATTGTTCTGCTTTGCCTGTATGTGGTCTCTCAGTCTTCCCTCTGAGATTTGCTTCCACCCATACTCGCCATCTAACTTGCAGCCATATGCTTGCCAGTGTTCCGTTGCTTTTTTTTTTCTTTTCCCTGTGTTGTGTGCTATTATTCATCTTTGGGAGTTCCCATGCCTTCACCAGGAGCCATGTCCACTGCGTTGTATCTTTGTTGTCATCAGCCTCTGCCAAACCCAATACACAAAGTCATGAGGTCCAAAGTGTTGTCTGTTATGGATTTAGCTCAGGGAATCCCAGAGTTTCAAACAATTTGTTTCCCATTAGTTATGAATGGGGCTTTCCAGACAATACAGGATTACCATTGGGTAAACAAACCACTGCATCTCCCAGAAAAAAATATCTAAAGACTATTTGGTCACAGTCCCTATAATGCTATTCGCTCTTGAACTGCTCCATTGTCTGAAATGCATCAGTCACAGGCTTGTTTGACCAGGTATAACAGGCTCTATTGTGTAACTTTTATCCTTTATGCAAAGCTGATTCTGTTTTCATTGGCTTCTTTTCAAGTACACACATGGCAGTTTCACTCACTGCTGAGATTCATGCTTGGGGAACGACTCATCAAATACGCCGGAGTTCATGCTTGTCTTTAAAACTGACTAAACACTTTGATATTCGCTGGTTTTATTACCCAGCTCGCTGACTGTACCCGGCTACCTTCTCTGTTTTCTTGGCAAGTAAACCATTCATTCATCAAATGGTTGGAACCACAGATGTAATTGAAGTTTTTAGAATGAACTGTGATTGTGGGGGGCCCTGACTGGTGAGTAACAAACTCCCTCAGGTCTTACCTACCAAGCAGTGGAAAACACCTTTGCAGGTCATGAGAGAGTAGTTCTGCGGTGGATATGGGGAAATGGAAGGGTGCTGTTAGAACGTCCTGGAAACTACTTAATTAAAAAAAGGTCCTGATTATAGTCATTATCTCCTGATTGCCTGAATAATGTGTTAGCACTGGGCGCGTCGGGCGTCCTGTTCATTACACAAAGAATGCGAAGGTAGGACAGATACATGCAACTATCAAGGGGGTATAAAAGAAAGAAAAAGATGAAAGCTGATGTAAATGCCACCTGAGCGAGCATCAAACCTGGAGGCTCTGGTCGAGCTGCCTATGTGCAACAGGATACGGCCTCTGTGACAGGTGCTGATTCTGCTTGATGTGTTGACTCAAAGGTTGTGGAACTAGTCAGGAGCTGTGTAAGTGCGGATGGCTGTGCGAGTGAGTCTGTGTTGTGGCGGTGTGGGGTCGTGTTTGGCATGCTTATTCAAAAATGCCACGAGGCAAATGATACACCATCCTCCATTTTTAGAATTGCTACTCGCGGATTAGATTGCATTCCAGCGTGCCCTTCACTCCAAGAATGAGACGTCTTGGAAGTTGCGCCCGCCGTCAATCACTGTCGCGGCTCTTGCAGTTAGCGACACACAGGAATGCGATGTCACGAGGAGCTGACCCATATCAGCATGCCCTTAATACAGATCATTAACACTGTATACGCCGGCGCACTGGCCGGGGCCTGCCTGTTCTGCTTCACCACTGCAGTCCAGCAGTATTTGTGTGCGGCACAACGTAAAGGAAAAAACATATTGTCTCGATCAACAGCGTCCTTCTGAGACATCTATACAGAGCTGAATAAACATCCTGGATGCATTACACAGTGTAAGCTTCAATATAAAGCCTATTGAGCGATCAAAGCTGCAGTTTGAGGAGACAGTCCATGCACTGGGAAGAGTATGTGTTTGGACGGCGAGGCAGTTTGTTGATGTAGATTTGTAGTATTTGTTGTACATGAGGAGCAGATGGCACTACCACTGACCCCTTCGTGTGTCTTCCTGTCCCCTAGCTGAACCACAGCGTGAGGAGGCCCTTATCTGGTCAAACTGGGCGGTGGGGAGGGGAAGGCTTTGAAGGCACGCTTGTGTGCCGATGCAATCAGGCAGACCGCTGTAGGGCCGCAACAACTACCCCCACCGATGCTGTCCAATACCCCTCTTCTGCCTTTTGAAATCACAGAAAGAGATGCTCATCATGGGCTCCGAGTCCCCTGGACAGACCATTGGAATTATGCGGACAGCATCACGTAGAGTCCGTCCCAATCTGCAATCGGAGAAACATCTCGAGAAGAATATCTGCGTGATAAAACATTTAAAGATACCCCAAGGATTTGGTGCAAATTTTCCACCCTGGACAGAAAAATAAATAGAGATTATCAGCAGAGACAACAGGATCCCAGTGGTCGACTCCCCTTACGTTACCCCTCTGCATGGAGGACATAGATAAACCCTCCTAGATATCAGTGAGAAACATGAAGCTTCTGAGGTGAAAAATGTGTACAGTAGCTATTTTACATTTGCATAACAGCCACTAGACAATGCTGGGAACTTTTTATATTGTTTCTGCCAGCTGTCAGAATTGTGTGGGCGAGTCTTCGAATTATGATCTCACTGATGTTGTTGTACATAACATTTGTTTATTTTTATGTATCCAGGGGGAAAACGACCTTCTTAAAGCTGTCAGTCAGGTATGGGAGTCTAACATGTCTTCTGGGACTACTTCTTCCACTCCTCACACAAGTACATTTGCATGTTTGCAAAATTGTATGCTGGCTCTCCCAGATTTTTTCCAATTATTTCTCATGATAAAAAGACATAATTTCATCTAGCTAACCACTTCGAAGCTTTCATCTTCCGCTAATGTGTTCCACACTAGCATTGTAGCAACACTCTACCACTCACAGATATTGATTTGGATTAGGCTCTGTCACGTTCGGGGATTGCGTAAATGAGGCTTCTATTTTTTTTTCTTCTTTTTTTCTCCCCTCACTCATTTTCGTTCCCCCTCTTCCCTGTCACATCTCCATGCTGCCTCCTCACAGGCCCTTTGATGTGCCTGCTTTAATTTGGAGCTTAATGGAATCTATGGCACTGCTGTGCCTATCGGTGGCAGGATCGCAGATCCCAGGGTTCATTGCGGCATGCCTCCATTCTGGTGAGTGGGTGTCAAGATAGCCGTGAAACAATGGAGGAGGGCCTGTAGCCCAAGGAGATGAACTGCATTTCCAATGCAGATCCCACAGTATCGGAAGCCCCGTTCGGGTTATCGCAGTATGCTGTACAACGCAGGAAGTCCCATCTGTAGCTCCGTGTTACAAACTGTTGACTGAACAGGGACAGAGCAAGTCACACTGTTGGTTTATTGACCAATCTCTTATTAAATCTCAATAATAACCTTGTCTTTTATTTGCGTCTGTGAATCGAACCACCTGTAATTGAGACAGGTGCATCGTGTGGACACACCTTTAATTTCTTTCACAATAAATTCCGACACTGTGAAATATTACATAAGTCAATTAAAATACAATATCTGGATGAAACTGCCAGACTGTTCAATTATTATAATTATATATTATTAGCTAAATGGAGCTCAATGAAACCACTCTCTAAGAGTGTAATTTTTGTTTTACAATAACGGACCTTAAACATGCTGAATACTGCAGGAAACAGCCTGAAGTCAGACTGTTCTTCCTCTTGCCACCATGTTGTTTGAACATATTCAGTGTTAATTCCCCCAACGATATATATTCCAACTTTCATCTGTAAAACAGAAGCTGCTGTGTTGTATGAATTTATTGATTTATTGATCAGGCATTTCACCTCAAAGACACTATACATAGTAACAGAGAAAAAGATAATGAGGGAAAAACACTTATCAAAGAATCTGATGATATTTGATGATAAAGTATTCCTATTTGTCGAGATAGATAAAAGTGAAAAACTGAGCATTTTGAGGTTTTCATGATGACAATTTGTTGAGAAATTTTCAGCACGATCATGGAAACAGTAATATGATTCAGATATCATGCAACCATGCATCGTAACAGTCGTAACTAATTTAAGAACTTGGGTGGCATGCTTATTTTTACTCACGTTGATGAAATCGACCGGTATTGTCAACTTTTTTCACCATGTTGCACCATTTCATTGCAGTGCCTTGAATCGTGCCGTGCACCTTTTAATTCCTAAAATATTTAAGAGAGAAGTCCGTGTTCATGTCTGACTTATAATTTAGCCCATCAGGTCTGGACTGCCCAGAACCCAGCAGAGATGTCAAGGATTTCACAAACCTCAGCCCAGACTGCAGCTTTCCATCCATGGGGGCTATAAATCAAAGCAGGTGGTTTCCTCCCCAAAAACCTCTCCACAGGATAGAGTGCTTGGGGCAGTGGACTATGAGTGAGCGATGATAAAAGTGTGGTCATAAATCAATTTTTCATCCCTATCAAAGGCATATTTCAATCGCTGTATGTACCGTTTAACTAGCATGCTAGTTAAAAAAAAAAAAAAAAAAAGCGGGGAGAAACAGAGAAAAGAGAAGAAACTTCCATCTGTGTGTGGAAAGACGACAGGATCAGGGATCTGAAGCCTGATGAGAATACGCCCTCAGCCATGCAGTTGTACAATATTCAAAGACACTGGCAGTCATGTTCAGACAGTATGCTAGCAGGGGGAAATCCCCCAATACAGGAGCCTTTATCTTTCCTCACATTTCTTAGCTTAATGAACTCCGCTGCATGTAATGGCACATACAGGAGCTGTATTGGAGGTGCTGTGCCTCGGCCTTTCATCCATCTTTGTATTTGATGTCAGTCTACCAGATCATTACTGTATGTGCAGGGAGAGTTGCTTATGGCTTTAAGATCCTGTCTTTTGGGTATTTTGCTCTCTATAATATGATCTCCATCTCACAGAGATGTAGCAACAAGCGCCACGATCAACAAGATTAACTATCTGAGAGATTAGGGTAATTGCAATAAAGAGACTTATGCAACGCTGCAACTGAGAAAAGAATATTTTTGACATTTTGTCCTTTTAATCTCTCAAGACGTGGCTTCTTGTGTAGAAATTGCTGAGGAGAATCTGATCTTTCACGAGTTTACTTAAATTGTGAGACATGTAGGTTCTCCACCCTAATGTGTTATGTGAAACAGCATGGTTGTTACATCTTGCCAAACAAGTCGGACATTTTTGAGCCTGCACATTTTAATATTTTGCATTAGCTTTAAAAATTCTTTAACAGTCAAAGCAATTAATTCTCTGAAGCTGCCTCCATTCCTGTGGGGCTCAGATTAAAACATTCTACTGAAGCTGATTCGGGGGGAGAAAAAAAAAAGACTATTATTACCAGCTCCTGCATTTATTTGATGTCTGACAACTCCTCACACAAAGACCTATATTATATTTGACTTCAATGCAGTTCAAAGTAAAATGTGTTTTATTTTTCTCACTTACAGTGGTTCTTTTCATGCAGATCAAAACAGAAAAGTTAAATCTTAACTTTGGTCAAACTCAAATTCCAATACACCCGCAGGCGTGTAAACAACATTTGCTTTATTTGTGTAGTGTACCTTATGCTCCATCAAGTTAGAAATCAGTTAGGCTGGACTGACCGCTGTTGGTAAATTGAGCTCTCACTTCCTGTCATCCCTCTCACGTCTCCCTGAATGAACTCAGTGATATTTAAAAGCCATGAAGATAAAGGCACACGGGCAAATTGGTAATACCATGAAGCAGTTTATTGGCTGTAGGAACATGCTTCTCGGCGCTTTGATGTGCCGATGTACAAACCTTTACGGCTGTTCGTGGACACACCACCTCAGTCAACCTGTGCTCCGGGACTCCGCGCTGAACTGTTTGCACTCTTGCTCATAAATCGATGTGTGTAACAAACCCAACAATGAACCTGTTTTAGCCGAGCTGTCCGAGCTGTCTGTTCCATTCAAATCTGACAGATGAGGAGGTTGCGGAGCTGCTGCTCTGCTTCTCTTGGCCCTACCTGTGTAGGAGAAGCCTCTCCCTCTGATGTCTGTCTGTAAATTGACTTGCCTTTTCAGGCTTTGACCCTGATGTCTGATGTAAGACCCAGACACCCACACATCAAAGAGAACTGTGGGTGGAGGGGAAGGTGGGAGAATGGATTTCTATTTTGGAAGAAATATTGACTTTAGGCATTGGAGTGATGAAGCATCCAGCTTTTCGCATCCTATGTCATATTACAGAAGCTAAAAATTACTTTTCTTTCTTTTAATGGAACTATGATGTACAATTATCAAATGGATTCGCTGTGAATTAGAATGACTTTGTTTTGTTTTATTGTTTTGTTAAATTCTACTCAGAGTTTTTAGACTATATTAATTTTCTGCATGGGGGTAGGAAAGGTGTTTGTATTGATATATTCAATATAGAATTTAGTAATGCAATAATATAGAAGATGACCTCCTCATATTGCATTTTTCATCCAGATTTGCGTAAAGGAAACACATAAAAACATACTCAAATTCATATTTTGCATTGTTGTCTTTGAGGAATATTTAAGAAAATGAATCCAAAAATAGAGAAGCACTGTCAACAAATCAGAGCCGTTTTTAAAATGGTAAAGTATTAGGTTTTTATTACTGAATCATTTATATGTTAACATGTTTGTATTTTTAACAATAGTTGCTAGAGTTTCATTTACCAAGATCATGTTGAACAGCTCACAAACCGATTATGTTTATAAGATTTCAATATGAAAATACACCTGTCTGAAAATAATAATTATGCTTCTAAGAAAAGTTAAATTATAAAAATAAAGTTTGAAAGCAGTCAAATATTGGAAATTGTGTTTTATCAAAAGAATAATTATTACTTTATAAATTAGCTGTTCAATTAATGAGTTTCTAACGCTCACTATGCCTTGACGAAGTAACTTTGTTGGGGGAAAATAAGTATCACGCTGTAGAAACGTGCACAGAGAGGCTCATCTTCTCAACATTAGTCTTGAACACTGAGATATGGTGACGTTTGACATCCCACTGAGTGAAGAAATACTGCATGAAGCCTCCTCTGCTGCAGCCCAGTATCAACAAACGGGACCCAGCTGTAGTCACCAGAGATGGAAGCCACCTGCCACGTATCCTGCAGGCCCATTCTGTTGTGTAGCATAAACATACCTGCACCGCTGTGGGACTGGGGAACATCAGGGAGACGGTGCAGCAGCGGACCCGTTCTGGAGGGCCTACAGGTGCTGATTTCTCCGATACCTTTGGTCATAACAAGGATTATCTCTGCTAGATTCCAGTAAAGACTTCGTTGAGAGATAGATGAATCAGTGAATCGTTGGATAGACAGTTTGTGGGATTCTGTAATGGCACAGGTTCACTCTTTGAGACTTAAATTAATAGAATTAATAAAGCTATGTCACTATACGACGCTAGGTCCCCATAATTTAGATCATAATTCCCACGCATGTTGGCAGTTTCTCTGCTTCAACTTGGGTTAAAGTCTTAGACTTACTCTCCTAACTGTGATCTCTACCGAGCAATCATTTTATGTCCTCGCTACTATAGAAAACAAGAACAGAGGCGCACACCATCAAGCTACAGTTACATATAGGACTGCACAAAAGCCTTCTGATCAGACTTTGACACACACACACACACACACACAAACATGCACGCGTACGAGCGCATACATCTAATGGCACTGCCAAAGCTCCCAGTGATCTCTGTTGTGAAAAGTTAGCTGAGACTTTAGAGCCGTCTTCAAGGTTCCCTCAGCCGCTGCGCTCAGTGTGGAGTTTGCGGGATGGAAAAGCATTTAAGCTGGATTCACTGTGGGGATCTCCACAAAGCGCGCTCAGAAGACAGCAAAACCAAGTATAATACAGCCCTCTTTGAAGAGTGGGAAATACCAGTTGTTATGTTTCCCCAAAATAAGCAGCGCGGCACACTGTGGGTTTGTACCTCCAATTTTTCTGCATGTACAAATAAAACGAAACATGGGGGGGAAACGCAAACACGCAGCCATGCGTGAGCACACAGGGAAACTCTTTAAGATTCGCGGGCACGCTGTATACATGAGAAAGCCTCAGCGATTTTCTGTACTTGCACACGCGCACACACCGAGCACACACACACACACGCACGGCAAACCACTTCCTAACCCTTTACCACTAACTGAAGTGCGGCAGTCTGGGAGTTGCGTCCCACCTCTGGCTGCTCGTCTCGTAATCGCCGGCTGCCTTCAACCTCAGCCACAGCGCTGCCGCTGCCTTGCTCAGGAACCTCACAGGGAAAACAACCTCACAGGTGGCTGGCTGGCTGGCCTCCTGCCAGAACAGAAAACAGATATGAAAGGTAGTACCTGTGAAAGCGTCACACTCGAGCGCAAACCGTACACACCAACACACACAAAAGGGGGGATAATTCCCCCGGCCACATGAAAGCGGGAGGCGGCGGGCCCAGTGCCAGGCAGCGCTACCTGGAGACAAAGGAGCAGCACCTCTGGGGGGAGGGTTGATGTTCATCTGGGATTCAACATGCTGATGGATCCTGCCTGCGAGGGGGAGAAGGAGACGTGTGTGTGTGTGTGTGTGTGTGTGTGTGTGTGTGTGTGTGTGTGTTTGTGTGTACGCAGATGAATATATTTGAGCCTGCGAGCGATGTGTGCTCCCAGCATGCTGCAGCTCCGTAGTCTGCAATTAATCTCTCCGACATCAGGCCTTCCCCCTGGGGGGGGACAGATTTCTCTCTGCTGCTACTGATCTCCTCCACATAGCGGGCCTGGGGGTGTGTGGGCGGTTTGAGATCTCAGCCAGGCTACTCAGACAGGAGGGGATGCACCTGAACGCCGAGACACATGAGCAACGGCACGGCTCACCTGGCCCGGCAGAGCACAGAGTGTGATGTGAGATTAGTTTTCTTCATCTGCTAATTAAGTGTAATAAAGCACTTGGGGTAACGTCATTAGGGTCCGAGCCCGAGGGCGAGGTGGCCTCAACTGAGGCCACCTTGCCCGGAGGGCAAGGACTCTATTGTTCTTCGTCCGTTTCTTATTATTATTATTATTATCGTGCCGCCGCTTTGAACCCTAATTTGACCCCCTAAACATGCATGAAAACTCACCAAATTTGGCAGGCACATGCAGACTGGTGAAAAATTTCATAAAATGGAAAAATTAACCCCATATCTCCATCCGCTCTCTAGCGCCACCTAGAAACGTGAAAAAAGCCCACCGTAACTCGCAGGAATGTCGCAGAGAGATCAAACCAACTCTCATGCGTTCGTCTCCTTGAGATCTACAAAAAATGATCTGTTTTTTTTTGGCTAAAACCAACAGGAAATCCGCTATTTTGAGTTATATGTCAAATTTTGATGAAAATCAGCCGAAAATGACTCCTCCTTTAAAAATTATCTGTGCCGAGACCGCTTGTCGTGGAGACGTCAGAGCAGTGCCAAATAAAAGAGGACAACCTTCTCTTCCGACGATGTTCAAAACTTTTTCAAAAGTCTCAGGGTGTGGATTTTATTAACCCTTAAAGTTTGAAGTCTGAAAATGCACTTGCAACACTACAATGGACAGTGCGACCCGCACGAATGTCGCAGAGAAATAAAATTGACATGGATGAATTCGTCTCATCGAGATCTACAATTTACCAAGAGACATACCTATACCTAAATCCAACAGGAAGTCCGCTATTTCCTGTCAAATCAAATGTGCCTGAAAATACTCCTCACCCCAAAACCAAGATAATGTATTGTTTGTCTTTCAGAATGTCGTACAGAGAAAAGAAACATATGCATGCCTTCATCTCATCCAGACCTATAACTTTCTCACTCGTGCCTATGACCTAAATCAAACAGGAAGTCCGTCATTCACACTTTCTGCTCAAAATTTTGCTCAAATTTTGCTCAAAAATCTCACCTTCTTCATCAATTAAGCCTCCCGTTTCAAAACTATAAGTCTGACTGCTCTGAAAAGCTCTACAGTGAAAGACAACTAAAATGCCTATCAAAGTTGAGGGTGTTTTTTTCATTTTGGGCAACGGGAATGCCAAAAACCAGCTGTTTTGACCAAAGAGAAACTGTGTGTCTGCCGAGTCACACTCTAACATCATGTGACCTACTTAAGCCATATATGGGCATAGCAGCTGCTCTGGGACCTGCTGTAAAACATTCTGCATGTTGCACCTGCTTTCCACAGTAGATGGCGCACCGTGACCACAAATCACACATGACTGAAGCAGCAGTGCCCCTGCAGCAGCAAGCCACTGAGGAAGCAACACTTGAAACACATTGGAATGATCTAAACAGATGTCACCCTGCAGAAATATCACCTGATACACACCATACACCTGAAATCAGTCTTTAAGTTGGTGGATAAATGATGGATGGATGGATACGTGGATGCACAGACAGACAATGGGATGTATGGAATAATGCTACTCTGACACTCAAATGGATATATTGGTGTTCGTGAAAGCAAAGAACACATGACTATCAAAATAAAAGCCTCACACCCCTTCAAAATAAGTCACATGTTTGCAAAAAATGACATTTTTAACAAAGCATGTTCATAATTCATGTTCATAATTTCAGGTTCAACAGGTTTTTTTCTTTTCTTTTTTTTTTTACTTATCTTTGAATTTTCTTTTTGTTCTGATGGATTTATTTCTCAGTTTTATATCCCATTGTAGTTTTTATTCTGCTGTGCAGCACTTTGGAAACATCTGTTGGTTAAATGTGCCATAGAAATAAAGTGGATTGTATTGTATTGAATGTTGTTAGTGGAATCACTTGCTTCTCTGCTGGAGTGATGGCTGAGTGGTAGAGCATCCGCCTCACAACCACAAGGTTGTGGGTTCACGTCCCGGACGGGTCATACCGAACACCTTGAAAATAGTACATACTACCTTCCAACCAGTTGCTCGGCATATATAGAATGGGGCAGTGTGTCGACCACAGCCCTCCCCCCCCCCACTGCAGCTTTCACTACTCACAGTGGCTGTGTGGCATGGGGGTAAGAAATGGAGATAGGTGAAGCCTCATGCACTTGTGCATAGGGAGACTTTGACTTGCAGTTTTTGCAAAAGTGGAGCAGACATGACTACCAAAATAAAAGCCTCACGCCCCTTCAAATTAAAAGTCACATTTTTGCAAAAAATGACATTTTTAACAAAGCAGCTTCGTAATTTCGGGGTAAACAGTGTTAGTGGAAGCTTGTGCTACGTTTCCAAATTATAAGGTCAAAATTCCTTCAAAATAAAAGCCCATTTACAACACATAATGAGGTCAAGTCATGTCAATGGATGTTTATGGAGGAGCAACATGTATACATTGGTCTTTGCTAAAGTGGAGCACACATGACTGTCAAAATAAAAGCCTCACACCCCTTCAAAATAAGAGTCACTTTTTTGCAAGAAATGACTTTTTTAACAAAGCAGCTTCCTAATTTCGGGGTAAATAGTGTTAGTGGAAGCATGTACTACGTTTCCAAAATAAAAGCCCAAAATCCCTTCAAAATGAAAGGCCATTTACAACAGAAAATGAGGTCAAGTCATGAAAATGGTTGTTTATGAAGGAGCAAGGTTCCCAGTGAGCTGGACTTCGGTCATCAATGTACAAGGACGGCCTCAGTCAGGCCACCTTGCCAGAGGGCGAGGTCCCGTCCAATGCCGCTTGCGGCTTTAATTACATGTTCATCCCTCTCGCTGCTGACTGATCCTCATAGGGCTGTTTGTCACTGTAGCCACCTGTCTGTTATCTGAACTTCTTGTTTAAATAAAACTTTTTTTTATGAGCTGTAAATGTTAACTCTGAATGTCTGTTTCTGCAAAATGTTATTTCTGCTTTTGTATTTATCCTTTTCAAACTGGTTTGACTTTGATGACAATTCATCCAATGAGCTTTTAGAAAGATATTTAATAGTTTGTGTGTGTCTAAACTTCTTTAATGAGAATCAGAATTTTAAGCAATACCAGTGTAAAGCCAGCATTTACTGTACACATGTGGTACATACACAGATAGATCTCGGTGCAACACAACGTCAAACTTTCCTGTATAACTTGCGAGGTAAACAAAATAATGAGCTCACCTCAGACCACGCTATCTGAATGATACAACTGCTCCGCGATAAGGAAACCCACCATGATCACAGAGGACCCCTCTCATCCTCTGCGTCAGTCGTTTCGTTCACTGCCGTCAGACAGGAAGCAGAGAAAAACATTTCGTTAAAAATAATCTGTTGCTCCTTCCATTTCTCATCTGAGCAACTTGCACAAGATTTTCCGAATCTGGTGATTTTGTTTGAAATTAAGTGTAGTTTTCCATATATTTTACTGGGTCTTGTCTGTAAATGTCTTTTGTTACAACACTTTCTTGAGTTGTGAGTTGTTTTTTTTTTTTTTTTTTACTGTGCTAAACATGGTGAGAGTGAAAGTTTTGTATTGTGCTGATCTGCAAAAAAGGTTTTTATTAGTGGGACAGACAATGAAATGTATCTTACAAAACATATTAATCTTTGACTAAATTAGATATTTAAGTATTACACACAGCTAGAAAGTATCAGTAAACACGATTTGAGCGTGAAAGACTATGAGAGAGATCAATTGCATGCATAATAGTCTTTATAGCAACTGATGATCGTTTTGTTTTCTGCCATTTATTTGTGTCATCAATTTACGACTTGTTTGTTCTTTAAGTGTCAGAGGACATGGAGAAATATCCATGATAAATTTGGAGTGCCTGAAGGGATGTCTTAAGCATGCTCGTATAATTCAACCACTAATCGTATGGAGTTTTTTTTCTTTGTTTGACATGAGGACAGAGCTCAAAAAACACAATATCATGTTAATCAGCTTGAATTTACCCAAACTGGTTATTTTTGTGTTGTTACATCAATAAAAATCAATTGAGACACCAAACATATGACAGCAAATATTGACATTTCAAAAACTCAAAACGGATATTTCCAGTGATTTTTATTTATTTATTTGTTTTTATGTGCAGAAATGAGTTTCTGGTAAATACAATACAAAGGTCTGACAAGGTCATAAATCTTTAAATCAACATTTTACCAGTGGATAATGTAGTGATCTGATCCTGTGACTCCTTTATGAAGAGTCTGTGATCTTTTACAGTTACATAATAAAAACCAAAGGGAATAAATGCACAATCCAAAGGATATGAAGACTCTCAGTCAGCCAAGTCATGGTATCCACGAATCTTCTCTTAAAAGGCACGTATATTAGTTTTGGAAAAGTTTCACCTCACATCCAAAAGGCCTCTGTTTTCTTCTTTTTAAAGAGAATCTGGGATCCCTCAGGATAACTCAATTAAATCCGAGACCCTCGGTTCTGGTCAGTGCACGTTACAGCCTGCTCAGCGGCACCAGTGAAATGGGCGGTCCCGTTATATTTTTTGCCGGTATCGGATAATCCCGAGTTTGTGTTTGCATGTGTATACTGAAACATGCACAGTGTCACTCCACATCAGCACAAAGGACCTGTGATGTGAGGATTACCACACAGAAGCCACACGGCGCTTTTGGTTTCATGCGGCGGGCTGACGGCTGGCTGCTGCGCACCGGCAGCCTCTGTACTGTCCTAATGATGTTGTCTGAGCACTGAGGGGTGGAGATGTGGGGCTGCGTGGAGGAGGAGGAGAGGGGCTGGGAGTGGGGAGGACAGGGGGGAAACGGGGGAGGCGGCGGCGGCGGCGGGAGGGGGGGATGTTACTTATCTCCACTGCTCCCCAGCATTTCTCTTAATTAAAACTCCTATCTGTGTCTTTGAAGTTCATAATGAGTCAGTTTGGTTACGCAGGGGAACAGGGCAAAAATAAGGCCAGGGCTGATATTTATTCGGTTATTTCTCCACCTCTGATTCCTCCTGGTGTTCGGCACCGCATTGGATGTATGTTAACTGCATGTTGTTACAAGAAAACGAGGTACTGTTTTGCTTGTCTTGTCCGTTACTTAAGTTATTTACATGAAAACAACTGAGAGGAGAAACAACGTAAAAAAAATAAGGCTGATAGAAAGAAAGAAGCTGGAGTTGCTCATTTTTCATTATAGGACATGAATGGGTTTAATCTTATCACTGGCTGCTCCTCACAGCTTGTGCAGCTTGTGCTGATTTCTCTCTCTCTCTCTCTCTCTCTCTCTCTCTCTCTCTCTCTCTCTCTCTCTCTCTCTCTCTCTCTCTCTCTCTCTCTCTCTCTCTCTCTCTCTTTCTCTCCCTTCATAGGCCTTTCAGATTACAGTCAAATATTACAGCCCGTGACCAATCTCCAATTAACCAAATGTTGTAGGGGTATAGTATCACCCTTGGCTCCTTTCATGCTCCTTTAACGCCTTTTCAAGGGGCTTGAATATTTTTCACTTCTTTTCTATGAAATACCGTCCTGTTAAAGCCTCCTTACTCGTCCGCAAGGCACCAACGGAAGCTTAACCTAAATAAATCAGTCTTCCGGTAATGTATTCCAAATCAGCTTGGAATTAATTGAACCTCAAAACTGTATTCCAATCAAGTAAATTACCACCACATCCCAGTTTTGAAAGGCTGACCAAGGAATTTGAGTGTTTCTAATTTTTGACACACACCACTATACATAATCATGCATTACATGAGCCGATCTCGTTCCTGGTCTCCACGCATATGCATCTCCTTTGTGTTTGTTCGATGTGCTTCGGTTGTGGTTTCACTTTGTCTTTTTGTGTGTTTTTGCCTGTTTTTCATGAGTAGATGGTGTCAGGACTGGTCGGCAGCAATGCTGCAATTTATCAGGCAAATAAATTACAATTAAAGATGAAATCTGCTCAGCCATTTTTTTTTTTAAAGAGTGTTTGTAGCGATATTTGTCGACCTGCGTGTGCTTTCATCAGTATCCGACAAGCACAAAGCCTGTCTTCTAGTGAAACTTTTCCTCAAGTCTTATTTTTCTCCCTTTACTTTGTGTTTTCTCAAACACGAACCTCAGTCATAACCTGAAGAACTGCTTTATTCTTTCACGTCTCTCCCACTAAATGCCGGTTGCTCAGAGCTGGCGTCTTCTGTTTTTTTTCCCTCCAAACAGAAATCTGAACCTTCATGTCCAAACACACTGGATACACTGAAACTCCTGATAGCAAGTTATTTATTTCTCCATCTCCTTCTCGAGCCGAAAGAACTTCAAAAGCACGCCCAGATAGTGTGAGGCACGTTTGATGTCACCAGGGACAAATATTGCAAGCGAGACTGAAAGTTTGGTGAAGGCGAAATGAAAAGCTCAACATGGAAGCAACAAAATGACTCGGTATACGGATGTCAGTGTGAAACCAAAGGTGTAGCTCGGCATTTTGAATGAGTTTTCTTTATTGTTTGAGCTTGATTGGCGTGTACGTGTCAGCTACGGTCTCAAATAAAAAACCCAATAATGGGAAATCATATGGTATCCTTCCGTCTGTCTGTCTGTCTACCGTGTTTATTTTATATTGCTTCTTCCAGCTCTATCTTAAATTTTCTTCAACTTTTACATCCAAAAGTTTCAACTCCGGTTCTGCGTTTTCTGTGTTGCATTGTTTCAAGTCAACAACACACACCTCAACACTTGGAGAGGCTTTATGAATTTAGTCCGAAAAAGGATGAATGTTATAACTTTTGTGGTTTGATAACAGAAGTTTTGCCAAGATTCCAGGCTGTTGTGTCTGTAAATGATTCTCAGACATTAATAGTAATTCTTTCTCTAAAGGTAGAAGAAACATGTCGATAATAGAATAAAGCTCTTTGACTTTGACAGAGAAGATAAGGCAGATTTTTCATCTCGTGTATTGTTATCTGACAAAATCCTGGCTGTCAAAACACAACTGCGAATGTCAGCGCAGACAGGAGTGAAGCTAAAGCTCTGTAGCAAAAGATTACCAGTGCAGTTTGGCGCGATCAATGTTGGGGTCAGAGTTTTAAATAGTGGAGCAGATGAAAATAAAGTTTATGAATTTATCGTTGATATCTTAAAGCCCACGTCTGGAGCCCTGGGCAGATTTTCCATCACCTCTCCGACTGATACACACAGCCCGCGGCCTGGAAATTGCCTTTCTGTGTCCGGAGGCAGACATCACTGGAGCATTTTTGAGAAAATGCATCTGCAAGGACACAGACGTCCTCTTCAGGTCTAAACCTTTGATCCTTAAGAGACCCCCACCTTCCTTTTACCCCTTAGGTACTGGCATCAGCGTAATTGAAGATCATTACTATCCCACAATGCAACCCTCTCAGCGACTGTCTCCATAATGGAAATGAATTGTGCGGCGCGGAGCAGCTCACAACAGCAGAAAATGGAAGCCAAGAGGTAGAAGGAGCAAGGGACGTATTCCAAATTGAAATGAAGTGGAAATATCCTGTCCGTGGTGCCATTGGTTAGCCAAGGAGCCGAAACGAGCAAGATTACTGGCTTACATTTGTAGCTCCTCAGTGTTTTTGTTTTGTTTTGCTGAAGTGGGGTGGTAGGGAGGGGGTTGGGGGGTGGGGTGGGGGGGGGTTGTATGCGCACTTCAAAAGAATTTGTAACAAACCTAATTCATCTGAAGCGTAGGATGAGCTGGTAAGAAAGATGAAAGATGAAAGTGAGTTGGCATGGAAACAGAAAGCACATCAGTGCTCGCTGGCACACAAAAGGGCTGCCTGTGTTGCATGTTGCATTTCTGCGGGAAGGGATCCAGAGAGGCTTTAAGTGCTATCATGACCTTACAAACAAAATTAGCCAATTATGACTAACTAGGGTGCACAATTTCCACTTTTTTTTATGAGACTGTGTTTATCATGTTTTTTTTCCCCCTCTATTTTTACATAGACCTATAATTAGGAGCATAAAATCAACATTTTTGTTACACACCTTTGAGTACATTTTCTCCACACTAGTTATGCCGGAGTGATTTACATGAGAGAAAATCCAAGATTTCCAAAATACCTGTAAATCTCATTCCATTTTCCCGTCACAGTTTCTTTCAAGCACTGTCCAATCTCTACGGTTATCTTATCACAACTTTGCGTATCGATTAGAGAGAAGTTAAAGCACATATATCTCAGTTTTCCATTTGATCCCTGATAGGGGATTTCCACAAGTCGCTCCTGTGCAGACCTCCAGTGCTGCTCGAACACTCGACACACACCGCGGTGCAAGTTCATGCATGTTCGTTTTGCAACTCAACCAAAAACGTGCCCAAGAAAGTGAAAAGAGCGCAGGAGAACAGTGGAGATCCCAGAAAGTTTTTCTGCAAACTGCAGCAGTATTTAGAGAACAAACACAATCCAAGTTTAAAAAAAAAGAAAAAAAAATACAACAACAACAAAAAAAAAAACATTAAAGCCAGACAGTCATTTCCAGAAAAGCAAACATTGTACAAGACTTGCCCCCAAACATTTGTGGTCAGAACACTTGAAACAAAGAGGGCCTCTAAACAGGTAAACCGCCAGGACACAGTGTTTACCTTTTCATGTTCTCTCTGTGCGGAGGAGTTTGATCTTTTTCTCCTGTATATCCCACAGTGTCACAAACACAATGCTGTGTCTCATAGCTTCAAAGGCCCATCAGTGACAGGTTCAGGGGGAAAAGATCAAATATTCATTTCTAAGACACAGAATGGAAATTTAAATGAAAAACAGCAAAAAATAGGAAAATAACTACGTGCATCACCCTTGACAGGGACTCAGGGGGTGAAAACCTTTGGGCTCTCCCTTTTTCCAGTGTTTTTTTTTTTTTTATTCCATTGTTCAGTGAAATGACAATTGTATTTATTTATTTATTTTTCTAATTTTATTTCATGAAATTCGCTTGCACAGAGTTTTAACTTTAAAACCAGCTCTTTGTTTGACAGTCCCTGAAACATTCAGATGCAACTCTGAGCCGGATTTTAATGATTACTCCCATCCAAAAACATTTCTCAGCCCATCATGAAACCTTTGGGCTTCTCACTCCCCTCTGTGGCCAACTGAGTGTGTCTAAGATCGCAGACTTGTTTTGCCCTTAATTAAAACTTTTCAGTTTGTTGCTTGTTACGGCACTCAATGTTCTCGTCATATCATCGCATTAACTGGCAATCCTCTCCCGGCTCACTTTTTTTGCTCTCTGCATACCATCAACAAAATATCCCTCTGGGCTTCCGTGGCATGCCCAGCAAAGAGCTAATTGAATTAAACTGCATAAATATGACATACTGTATGTCCTTACAATCAAAGATGAACATCACTCTCTAATGCCCTCATGTTTATGATTATACGGGATATTGATTCCAGCACTTAAAAGAGATGTGCATTTTATCATATCTTCCAAACAGCTCTCTCATGGTTGCTTGTTTACAGCAAGACCCCGTCTAAATCGTAAACACTGATAACAAACATACGCATGCAATAAATTCCCACAGCAATTTGAATACCAATCCTCGGCAAACACTCTTTTACTCCTTCCATGCTCTTGCTGAGGGAACATCTTAATCTCCCGCCTCGCAGAGGCAAACCGGGTTGTTGACTGAAATATGGGCGGGCTGCGAACCCAATTGCAAGTACGAGAGTTTCATCAGTATGACAACGATAACAATGGGGCTGACCCTCCGAAGCCTCCAAAGCCAAACTTCATAGAGGAAGGAGGAGCTCCTTCCACTTCTGTCAAGTGTGTGAAGAGGTGGAGGGCTTTAGTGGATTATTGTGATCCCCGTCTGGCTGGCACACGCAAGGGAGCGTCCCGCCGTTGTTTATTTATGTCCTCGTTGTTTCTTTGTGTAACTCTTCGTTATAGATTTTAAATCTAATCGTAATGTCGCAGGTAGGCTATGCTGAGGAGCATCAACGCATAGTGCTGAGCAACTTCACAGACGTCTTTATTGTGCGAACTCTCTTGTTCTCCTCTTTTTTTTTAAAGCGCGCCACGTCTTGTCTTCCTCCCATTACTTTTCGTGTATGTATCAATGCATCTGAAACATGGGGGGCTGCTCCAGCAGTGGGAGAAACGGAAGGGAGACCAGCCGGCACATGTTGAAAGGCATGGCTGCTCTTTAATGTGGCTCCAGCTCGGGAGTCCTGGGCCTAATGAGGTGCTGTGGAGCTCTGCTGCTGCATCTCCCGTCGACTACACACACACACACACACACACAAACACACAGTCCACATGCTGCCATTGCTGCGCCATTCAGGATCATTATGGAGATGCCCCCACAATCGCTCTAGGGACATATGAAAAGAAAAGGGGGGAAGAATACCCCCTTCAGATTGGCTCTGATGAGTTTGGGTGGAGTGAAGTTCCAGTTGCCAGCAACTTCACCACACGCCAGTAATCAAACAGTCAGCAGGAACCTGTCAGTGTTGACAGAGGTGCAGCCGCCACCTCCCAATGGGCAGAGACAGAGGTACGTAGGTCCAACAGATCCAGGATTGGACTGTATGTTTCATCTGTAATGTAGTTTTTCTTTATTGATGAAACTCGAACATCCATGGCTCCAACAAAGACCGAACTTTCCTGCTGACTGATATAGTTGTATTTTATGCAACATCTCCACTAATTTTCCATTTGAATATTTGATCTGAATGTCACTGACCCAACCATGCCCAGTCAGAGACGACCAGAAAGTCCCTTGTGCCCAATGACCACCGCTATTGGGGCATCATTTACTGTAACCTCAAAATCTGTCTTTTCAATAGGATATATAAATCTGAATTTTACTAACCAAATATATAAATCACATAGGATTTCTATGAATGCATCATGTCAAGTTGTTGCATCACATTTTCAATAAAAGTTGAGCACTCCTTTGTGTTTATTATTGAAGCATAAATACATTTTGATTTGTCACGCTAAAGTTCTCATTTAGTGTGCTAAGGGCTCTCATTTGTAGTAATGTAAACAAGTACTTTTGTGTAGATACAGGAGACAAAAGTGGAGTAATGCGTGTTGTGTAGTGAGATCCACACTTGCTGTTCTGGTTTTGAAAATGTAGTTTGTGTTTATGTTGTTTCATGACAAGTTCCTATGCAGGATTTAGAAGTGGTTCATGGTAACTTGTTCTGAAAATTCAGTGTCAGTACTTCACAGTTTTAATTACATTTTTGATTTAAAAATGTTCCAGAAACAAAACAAGAATGTTTTTCTTTATTTCGTAATAAATATTATTTCCAGTTAAGACGAGTACATTACTCTGTAATTAGAATTTTTCTTGTTGCTTTGCTTAAAAAAAGATAAATGCAAAAATCGCTCTGCTTCCAACATGTTCGGCCAGTATCGAGGAAATGCTGGCTGCACTATGTTGATGAGCTGAGAATCAACAGTGCATCAAAACTTTACAATATCTACATATCAACAGCTGTTACAACATCAAAGTGTTGCTCTGAGGAAAAAGTCAAAATCCCCAAGTGGGAAATGTGAGCGCAGTTATTTTTGAGAGTGCGACTTTATGTGTATGTACATGTATGTGTTGCCGCTGCCGCTGTGTGACAGTGAAATACGGCCCAGCGAACAGGATGAATAATCCCCAACACCATCAAAGGCTCCTCAACTCGGGAGCTCAGGCCATGACAGCGGCACATACAGTGAATCTCCCAGCCTGTCTCATACCCCCCGGGGACGGCAGAGGCCGAGGAGAAAGGGGAGAGAAATGGGGAAAATGACAGGAGAAGAGAACGCAAAAAAAGCCAAGAGGGGGAAATTGGAAAAGGGAGAGAAAAGTGGCAAAAAGCCAAAAAAATAGAAGGGAGACGTTGTTGTGGGGAAAGTGACAACATGAACTGCAGTGAGTTGAGTTGGATTTAAGAGAAACTCCTTTGGGATATTGAGACAAAGTCTAGACAATCCTGGTTCGGATCGTCCAGAAGGAGTGTGTAACCTCTAATACTGAATAATCTTCGGGTTCATTCATTCCAAAAAAACAAGCAGCGGTACGTTAACCTTGACTTTTAATCTACCGTGTCATTTTTCGGAGTCGTAGAACTACTGACTTCTCAAAATTGGCAACTGAAAAGCTTTAACTAATGTAACTTGGAATGAAAGTTGCTGGAAGTTTTCTTGGCGGATCGAATTAGAGCAATAATCAAAAAATGGTACTGACAGGAATTGTGCACATTACATCTATGGATGGACAAGGTGTAAGAAATCCATTCAAACAAGTTTTTGACCACTACTGTCAGAATACAAGAATCCCAAAGCAGAACGGCATTAATCACAGTTTAGAAATCTAAAAGGGACTCCACCAATCCTCATGGTTCAATCCCCATTTGCACCAGTACATCATCCAAAGTGTCCATGAGCACAGAACCCCACATCGCTTTCATTTGTGGGTAAGGACCATAGATGTGCCAAAGTGTATGTGAATGATTAAATATGGTTGATCCCTTAAAGTTTTGTAAGAGAATTGTAGGGATCAAGTGCAAGTTACAGAAGTTTGCAAAAACAGTCCTATCCCTTGTACTTCCTCACATTTTCTCACATTACAACCACTAATTTAAATGTTTTTGTTCTGGCATTTTATATGACGTACCAACACAACATCTTCCACAATTTTGAAGAGGAAAATATTTTTTCACAAATAAAAAAATGAGAAGTGTGGTGAGCAAAATTGCTTATTCCCCCTTGAGTCTTAATACTATGTAGAGCCACCTTTAGCTGCAGTCACAGCTTTTTCTAGACTTCATCAAGACACTGAAATTTGATTTCTAATGTTATAAATGACTCTGCTGTCATTATCAAGAGTTGAAACTAAACTTATTCATTAATAAGTCCTTATGCAATCAATATTAAGCCAAAATAAACTATCATGCTTGCCTAGTATGGCAATTCAATCAACATGTGAGCATCAAAGTTTTTCTGTGTCCCTCAGGGTCAGAAGCTCTGAAGAATTCACCCAACAGTTGCCTCTGTTATTTATTGGTTATGATATTTTTGTCAATGATCCACATTCCTAGAGGTGGTTATTGGTCCATATATAACCTGAAGGATTAATGATGTGGTTGGACTTTTGTTGAAACTTGAATTCAAACTTTCTCTCCTTGAAGATCTCACTCAGTCTTCTGTGATAAAATGACAGAATTGTTGAGGCAAACCTCAACCCTACATGTAGGTTTTTTTTTTTTATGTCGGCAGGTTTGAATCCCACAAATTAGCTTTCACAAAGTGCAGTGTGTTATTTAGTCATGCTTGAAGCCGATGAGAAACCTTTTCAAGGTTGATAAATGTACCAAAACGCTAAATTAACCCCGCTTGTCTTTTGCCTCGCTTCCTTTTGTTAACCCTGATCACCTCTTTCCTTGATGGCTTTCCTTTTTCCTAAGCTCCAAATTCTTGCCTCTCCTCTTGGCATGGGAGCGTCACTGGCTTGTGTGGCAGGGAAATACAGTAGATCACAGCTGGCTTGATGCCCGCAGATACAGCGACTCCCCAGCTTCCCCACTCCGGTGCTTCAGATCCCGGGCCAATTCTCCTGCCCCGCCTCGCAGGTCAACCTTGGCTGCTCTCTACACCCTCACACTCCATCCCCATGAGCCGGTGCCCATCCCATCACCCCTGGCATCGACAGTCCTGTCTCTCCCTGCCAACATTTTACACAAACCAAAGAGGATACAATGTAGAGTTTTTGTTAAGAGACGGACATGGAAGTAACCTTGGACTGCGGCTGTTTTTACTTAGTGTCCGGCTTTCTGGAGAGATCTGGAAAGCAGGTGAGCAAGCGGTTAGAATTATTAGCAGGATCTGAGGGAGGCTAAATGAATTTGAAAAAAAAAAAAAAAAAAAAAAGCCAACCATTAACCTTTGTGGCTCACTGGCTGTTCGCTCCACCTAGGTTTCTGAATGAATCACAGTAAACAGCATGACTGTTTAGGCTAACACCTGTAGCGGTTAATGGATCAACGGGAAATAAATGAGATGATGTATGATAATTAACTGGAGTTTAAGAATAATAAGTATAAATTGCAAGAATCCCCGTCCCACCTTCTTGATCATAACATAACCTGCATCTTTCAGTTCATTGTGCCAGATTTATACCGTGTTAGACCACCATTAAAAGAACAAAAAGAACTTGGACTCCACATTTCATTTCTGAAACCTCATGAACACAACTCTATATCTTTCGCTAATCAGGCAGTTTTGCTGTTATCGATGGAGGATGACTGGTTTTAGAATAAATGGTCAGTACAACCGCTCTCCAACTATGTCCAGTTTCCTTTCACCTTTAATAACCCCGAGGTCCATGGATCATCCAAGAAGATAAAATTAAATTCAAATTTGCACTGTCATGCAGCTCAAACACTGTTTCCACTGTAAAGATGGATCTCGTCACACAGTCTTCTGAGCTGTCCCTCCCCCAATCTGCCAGTTCTGTGACATTGTTCATCAGCAATTACATAAAGCCCTCACTGCCACTGCTGATGTTAGGCAGGATCTATTCACATGCAGATGCTACTAAATCCTCCTCTTGTTTTGTTTTGGGAATGGCTCATTTTGTTTTGGCTCCCTGCTCCCACAGCTCCCTCTCTTCCTGCTTATGTGTTTCCTTATTTGTGTTTCTAACCAGAGAAAGGAGGTTAAGCCCGAGTGTGGATGGTACAGAAATGTTAATTGGCTCAACGACCTATATAATCAGTCCTAACACTGGTTCGCTGTATGGATGATGACTGATAAATATTTCATTAAAAGCATGGGGCTCCATCTACAGCCCCCCCCCCCCCCCCCCCCCCATCTTATCTCGGTGACAAAAAAAAAAAAAGCAACAATAAGACCGATATGTTTCCCTTGAATCATTCATTTTCCCCTCTCTTCCCTCTCATTCTTTGCCATCCAGTCTTAAAAAGGGTCTCACAGCTGCCCGATCAGCAGGGGCTCCCTTTCATCATATGCTGAATCCATTGCTCACCATTTTTTTTCTCGTATTGCTCTGACAATGAGTGAGGGATCACGGCGACATTACGCAATGTGCTGAAACACTATTACCTCATTGTCACATTTTAGCGTCGCGGTTACGGCGGGTACAGTATCCTTCAGCGCCGTAATCCACCGAATTCAGACGTCCCCCCTCACGCAGACGAGACACACGCCGTGACTTCCTTCCTCTCACCAGACAAGTCACACTGTGGCTGGTCGGCCATCTCTAATTATTTCATGCCCCTTGGTTCTGCGCGTTCAGGACGACACGGCATAGTGTTGGAGAAGAATAAAGATGATTGACAGGCAGCCCTCATCCCACAGGAACTCATTAGGCTTCCTGACTAAAAGCTAGTGGGCATGCTCATGCTGCTCTTTCCTTCTTCCTCCTCTGGTCCTCCTTTTAGTCCTACATTCAGTAAGTTGGAAAAAAGAAATGCCTGAACTCAGCTGCAAGCGGAGAGTGAACTTACTGTGCTCTTATCTCATCTGATCTGAGGATCAGCTCAGAGTAAAAAGTTTTTTTTTTTTTTTTTTTTAGTGGGGACTTTGCAGTCTTTCATTTTGAGTTTCTTTTTCTCTACGAGAGTTTCTCTCCTCATCTCAGCCCCTATGACTCTTTTGCATTTTGGTTTTAGAGTGTTCTCCCTCTTGCTTGCTGTCTCTTGCGATCTTTTTCTATTTCTCTTTGGCCCTCTTTTCTCTCCCTCTCCCGGGGTGATACAAGGCAGTGGTGCGGGTTCTAAGAAGCCCTTGAAGTGTTGGCTCCTTTGAGAGTACTTTAAAAGGCCATTTCATCATGTTCATGAAGCAGCACTTGAGACCAAGCTCAAATATGACTTATGTGAAACTCGCATAAACTCCCTGGAAAGTTTTGCTGCAACCTTTACAGTTACCACTTTTCTGTGCAGGGTATATCCACTCCTGCTGCTCGTTTGTAGACTTTTTTTTTTTTTTTTTTTTGAGCCTTATAGGTAATGTATCTTGCTGAAGAAAAAAAAAAGACGGAAATATGAGTTACAAGATGCTGATGAGAGTGAACAATCTGGAATTGAAACCCTGATCTGGGTCTTTTGGTTTTACTCAGTGTTGAATTGCGGGTTTCAAACCTCACATTTCCTTACCAGAATTGCAGACAGATCGGGTTGCAATGACGCCTTGCTTTTCCCAGACATCATTGGGCTTCATGGAGCAATTACGACATGCCAATCAGGCAGAGAAAGGAGAAGGGATGTGTATCTCTTCACTTCCTAGTCTGCTCCCAAACTGGGAAATCCAAAGACTGGACGCATAAAATTTAGATCTCTCTCCACCACCACCGCATTTAACTCATCCGTCATCACACGAAGGCAAGGATGTCACACAGACATACAAATACACACTACAGATGAGTAAAAAGGTGTCCACATTCTCGTATTGGCAAATGGGCTTAAACAGCCCGTTTTTACGTATTTCTGAACAGGATTTCTTTGAATTTTGGGGAGGCATAAATCCTATAAGAGATAACAGTTACTCTACAGTTATCAGTCATCTAAATATTTTCATTTTGTCTCCATAAATAAAAAAATATTCTGATATGCTTCCTTCTCTCTGAAGCAGTAAGTCACTGGTCTGCAACCCACACATTTTCAGCCTTCCAGTCGCTTTGACAAAGTCACATTTAAATTTTGTAATTTTGTTGCTCAGCAGACTCTATATTTAGTCTGTGTAATTTTCAGTTTGAGGACACAAATGTAACATTTATATGAAGGAATGTTTTAATATTTTGTCAGCTGAAATCTGTGTCACCTCCTCTGTTTCTTTCATTGCAGGTAAATAATGTTGAATTTCCTTCACCAACTCTGAGTAAGCAACACAGGGATAAGTCCACAAAAACAAGTTTTAAAAGTGGAGCGTTTAATGCATTCTTCAATATTTGGTATAGTCAGAGAAATTCACAAACAATAAAATAAGCAATGTTTAATACTATTAAAATATCAATTAAACCAACCATTGTTTTATCTTTGTTATTTGAAGACGAATATATATTTTTTTCAACTCCAAACAGTTCATAATATTATTGGGGCAACAGTGCATTTTTTGGTGGAAAAAGTTGCTGACTGCAGCTTTGAAATACAACTTTAATTTAAAAACGATTTCACTGAAGCGCCCAAACTCTTTTCTTGTGTACTATTTTGTGTCAGTAGGAGATACACTAGATTAAATCCTTTAACCATACTATTTTGGACTTTTGTGAAAAAAATCTAGTCTTTCCTAAAAAAATAAAGCATGAAATGTTAAAACGAAACTGTTTACTACTGACGAGGTACACACTTGCTGGCACACACCTGCTATCCTGTCTGAGTAGTTGTCGTTCCGTGCAATTTTATTTAAGCAGAGTTTGTGTTGTTTGAATTTACTCCGACTCGACTCTGCTCATTGAAGCTGTTTGCCGTTTCTGTCTGCCAATTAGTTTCCAAACACATCTGAGCACGTTCTCATTTCAGCTCATGCAATTCATTGTAGACAATTACTTCTTCTCTTTGCAGAGTAGTACCGAGACTTTAAGGCTCAACAGCTTGTTGTGGGAGCGAGGGTAAACACAGTGCCGTTTGAGGAAATGTTGATGGTGAAATCACGGAGTTTCATCTGCGATTAGCATTATTTATGACATTGTTTGGACTAGAGTTAGCAGTAAGAAATTAATGATGGATTTTGGGAGGCCATAAACACATTTTTTTTTTTTTTGGGTGCCAAGCCAATAGTTAAATATAAATTAAGAAGAAAGCGAAAGATCAATGGGGTTTCTATCACTCTCAAATCCTCATTGCTTTCCTTTCTGTTTGATGTCTCAAGTGAAGAGCTCATTCACGCTAAAATCAAAGACCTGTCGTCTCGGTTGCTGTAAGAGCAGATAATATCATGGTACGGGACTTTGGGCACGGGTTAGTTTTTAAGCCTTTTGGAAATTGTTGTTTCCACTGGAGGGTTTTTTTTTTTTTTGGGGGTTTGGTTTTGACTGTGTTGTTTGCTGACCTGCATATTTACACCACTGACGAATCATCCTCAGGGACAATTGAACGGTCTCGGAGGAATTTTAACCAAACAAATAACTGCTAATTTATTTTCACTGATTCTACATGGACTATACTGAATGATTCTTTATGAGGGGGAATTAGTGAAGCAAAATCGGGTGCAGTTTATAAAAAAAAAAAAGCAAAATAACACTTTCAATGTTCTCAAATCATCAGCTGTAGGTCTTTTTCTTCTTAAAGCAACGGGATGGCATACAATTTAGAATTTACATATACAAGTGAATTAACCACAAAACTCTTCGCATACGAAATTTGTGAAATATGAAACTTGTTACTCTTTTAAAAACCTAATGCTACCTTGTCCAACTTTCTTATAGGATAATATCAATTATGTTTTTCTTCTTTTTCTACCATCTACCATGTCCATCCTGTTGAGGGTCGCAGAGCGCTGGAGCTGATAGTTAGCAGACAGGTACGCCCAGGACAGATCTCCAGTCTGTCACAGAAAAAAAAAGCCAGACACACACACTCGTATTCACATCTACATTAACTTTCATTCACATTAACTTTACATGCATGTTTTTAAACTATGAGAGCACCCGGAGAAAATCCACAGCGATAACATGCAAACTCCAGTGAGAGTCTTGTGTTTTGTTATTTTGCTTTGGAACTGTTCCCCTGTCACGGTGCTACTTTCCACTGTGACCTTGAAGAAGAACCATATTTACAGCTGGTGCAAGTTCATTTACTTGGATAATCCCTCCAGTAGATAAGCGTTATCTGAATGCGTGCTTAGATGGCACACTGCAACGTCATAAATTGTGACTTTGTAGAGAGGAATCAGGTGGTTATCTCATCTTCAACTTTTAGTATAATTCTCAGTTTGAAAATGTGGGTAGATTTAATTATAGAAAAAACAGTGTATGTCAGAGGGAAATTAGTTTGTCACACTACATAAAATATGTTCTACAGCAAAAAATATCTGAAAAAATGCATGGAAAATCACCAAAAACCTGAGCAACATTTGCACAGTACAAAGAAGTGGTTTCAAAGAAGTGTAATTTCAGTGAATTTACCTACTTTGATTGCCACACAAACAATGTATGCATGTCATAGTGTATTATGCTGTATAAAGGCAGAAAATCTCTATATTTGTTTACACAGACTTCTAAAATGTTACATTGCATTATGTGCACAGTTGTGGTTGTGATCCCTTGTGGAGCAGGATACAGTCGTGACAGATGTGAAAACGCAAGCCTCCACTTATATCACTCTTGTAAAGTCATGGTGGAAACCCACATAACACATCTCCGCCAATCATGACATGAGAGGAAGAAGGAAAAAAAAAAAAAAACAACCGCAAGTTGCAACAGACCGACTTCTGGCCCTGCTAGACTTCATGACAGGCCAACTGAATGTAAACGTGACCCAGAATGCCTCCACCAATCAGAGGGATTACTCTGGCACGCTTCAGGGTGACCGCAAAGGAACAAAAAAAAACAAATTCTGGGCAAACACGCCAGCCCCCAGTCTGAAGCCATTGAGCCTCTCCTGTTTTAGCTGCAACAGAGCTGTCACAAGACTTTCAGTAACAGACCTCCAATCATCTACGCTGTCTCCTTTCACACCCCCCTATCCCGGTTTTCCTTTAACCCCAAATGTGTCCTTTCTCTCTTTCCTTTCCTTCACTTCCTTCTTCTCTTTTTGACTTATTCCCGCTCCCTTTCTAGCTCGATTCTTTGGGCCCCCCCCCTCCCTCCCTCTCCCTCTGTGTCACTCAGCCCATCTGGGCTGTCTGGTAGAGTTGGGAACATCGGTCCCTGTCAGGGGAGCTCAGTGGGGCCCTGTTGAAGACACAAAGGGCGGATTACTGCAGCTGCCAGTCACACTAAGACCCATACAGCAACTCTTCAGAGTCTATACCAGTGTCCTCAACCCTCACACCCATCCCTATCACAAAGGCACATCATTAGCTCCGACACAAAGGAGCCCCCCCCCCCAACTCCGTCTTAAGCAACGTTGCAATAAGGCTCACAAATAGTGTGATTAGTGAAGATAATATGCATTTGTAATGTATGCTAAAGTAGTGTCATCTGCTTGAAATAGGCAGAAGGATTTTGTTTTTCATGAGCATCTCTCACACAGGATTTCCATTGTCTTTTGTAATTGCATGTTTTTGTTTTTTTTTGTTTTTTTTTTTGTGTCCTGCCTTTAAGATTTGTATTTTTAAGTGATATCCTTACATGTATGGCGTTCAGACACAATAAGAAATACGCAATGTAATTATTATGAAAACAGAAAGTTATGTGTTTACATCCTTTCCATTGCTTTACAGTTCAAAACTTTAAAAACAATGTTGGAGTGTCAGTGGATTAAACTTAGGCCTCATAAAATCATAATACTTAACTGGAAGGTTATATTATATATTAAGCAATTTTAATTATACATCAAAAGGTGTGTTTTAATTGGACTTTCCAGTGGAATTTCACAATTCATCTTGATGACGGCACCTGCAGATAATATTTTTTTTTTTTTGTGTGTGTCTGAGAAATCATTACACTTCGCAAGAACAAAGGGTTCCCCGCCCATCGCTCTCCCATCATAAAACAACACGCATAGTGTCCTTCTGTTTGTTCTTGTTATCTCATCGTTCCTCGTACAGTTGAGTATACACATTAGTGTGGGAGTTTGATTTTCACCCACTGTGACCCAGCCCGATCCCCCGTGACAGATCGGACCGGGCATCTGGCCGAATCTGCTAATGCAGACGAGGGAAGCAAAAGCTCAAGAAGCCTAAAACACACATCCGCTGGTCCAACACTCATGCTGGGTCGCCGACACTTTCCAACTCAGTTGTGTGTAGTGTTGGCTGCAGACTGAAATGTCTTCATTGATGCGGTCTGTCGACTTGCATGGAGGGTTTAGCTTGGATATGAAAAATTTTTCACCCCTCTTCTGACTTTGGCCGTGTTAGTCCACCAACACTCTGCATCCAAGCTGCAACACGAGGATCAAAGGGTCAACAGCGCTGGTGTTCATGCCAGTGATCATAAGAAATTCAGGCAAAACGTCTCCTTTACTTGATGTTACTTTTCCTCCGGGTGTTTCCTCGTACTTAAAAAAAAAAAAAAAAAAATGCTTTGACATTTGGGGCAATCATGTATTTGCTTGCTGTTGGAAAATCAATATCACTTTCATATTTGTTAAATATAAGGCTGCAGCCATCACTAGGTGAACTTACCTTTGCTTAAACACTGCCAGTGTGTGTTTTGCTCTGTCTGAAGTTAGAAATGTATACCAATGAAATCAAATCTCATAAATTAAAAAAAGCCCTCTCTGCTTAGTTTATTCAGGAAGAAAGACTGATTTTTTTCCACCAAAGGTTAGCTTAGCAAAAAGTAAATATCAGTACAAACACTTACATTTTAAGTTGTTGAAGCCTGATACAGGTTTTTTGCAGGAGCCCCATAGAGCAAAACAAATTAACAGCGGTAAACACCATGTTCTAATATTTTACATTGGCTTCTAACAAAACATTAAGCATTTCCTCCTTTTGGTTTGCTGATGAAATTTTTCCATATTAATTGTTTTGTTAATGTCCAGGGGAATTCTCATAATACAACAACAGTCCATGAATGTTGGATTAAAACAAGGAACTTGAAAATGGGGCTCAAGGGCTCAATTCAGTGTTTGGGAATGCCTTTTATGTCTAAACCTGGCTGTCTGTCAGGAGAGGAAAATTTCACATTGTGTGTGAAATAGAAGACTTTCTGCTTACAGAAATATGTTAACATTTTGATATTATATCGCCAAAGAATTGCTTCTCACCTCCATCTTTGTCCATTCTCCTGCTTTCTCTCTTCTCTGTCTTTGACTTGTGGAACGTTTCAGGCCGGAATATTGCTGGATGAAGATGAAAACAGAAAAGCACAAGGGACGTGAGTTTATGAGTGTCAGTAGGAGTCTGGGTAGGTCGAGTGCAGCACTTGAATCAAAGGGGACAAATGGCATTAACAGTCCTAGAAATCAGCGAACACAGGAAAAATCAACAGTCGGTCACCGCTGAACGAAATACCGTCTTCATACATGTGAGCTAAACACAAGGAAGTCTGGAGACATGGGACGAAGGTTTGCAGAACATTTGGTCAGGTCTCACTTTGCGAAATGTCTTTAAGGTGTGGTGGCACTAAATCTCAGTCTAGCAGGCCTTTTCGTGACTAGACTTTATGAAGCAGATGGCTGGGCATGAAGGCTTTTGGCACAGCCACTTTAATATACATCCTTTGGGATTTTACTGTTTCAAATTTGGCTCAAATTGAGCCACAACTTGGGTGAGACCGAAGCCAAGAGTTCAAACGCTCTTCTGGCTGCATATTTAAGCAGTAATAAAATTAGCAACAAGACAAAACAAGCCGTAGATTTACAGCAGTCTGTTGGTCTCAGGCCCCCCATATTGTCTGCGCTTCCACAGAAATATTACCTGCAACCACATGTCAGAGCTCAAAGGAACTGGGAGGGGAAAATATGACATTTCCAGTTTAGAGTCAACCCAGAAACGAAGCCCAGTTACTGAGAGATGAGGCTCGCCTTTGATCTTCCCTCCCAGACCGACTAGAACAATACCACACTCATTTACCAACACATGAAGTCATGCATGCACACAAACATAAACCTCAACACACATTTTCCAAAATCCTTTTTCTGCACTCACATGCACAATCCCAGACAGAACGTTTAAACTGCTGTTTAATGTGAACGTTGTTTAATACGACAAAAACACAATAGTTTTCAAGAGGTACTTTTTTTACAGAAAAAAATGGACGCAGAAACGGGTAATCGCTGCTTTTATCAGGAGTAATTAAAAGTGGTGACAGGCTAAGTAAATCACATTTGTCTGCTGCAGATTATGGCCATTCTTTTTTTACTCCCTTGCCTGGGGCCTGCCAAGAAGAAATGACTCATTTGCAACAATTTTTTTTCACGTTGGAGGACGTGGGGGGAAAGTCCTTAGACAAAGGGGGGGAAAAAAAGAGTTGTTTCCCCACTCTCAAAGAGTCAAACAGAGTGTATAAAAAAATATTTAAATAAATAAAGAATAAGTTACTCCTCTACTGCTCTTTAAACACAACAGAGGAGTGGAGCCAGGGTGCCCAACTAAACCTGTCAAATTGGCAGCGTATGCCTGTGTCTGTAAATGCTTTCCTCTCTAGTAACAACCTCTGGGAATTACAGACTTTCCCTCAGTGAGACGAGAAGAAATCAATCAGCACGAGTAAGTATCACACTCCAGTGATTTTAACAGTTAATATCCTGGCGGTAGAAGCTGGCGCACACAGGAAATCAGCTAGCAATCTGGTTAAAGATTGCCTGCCGAGGCTCTGCACACAGGCCCCCTTCAGCTATGGGCTCCCACACCGCCGTGATCTTTTGAAATCACGCCGACAGACGCTGCATTGCACGCCGTAACAGACCAAAATAGTTGCACGGGTACAGATTACAATACATTCAGCTATGCTAATAAAAACGGACTATTTTCTAAAATTAAAGTATGTATCCGGTCTTCACTTCTTCAAGAAAGGTTTGTGCAAGATGGGCAGCTTGGAGCAACATGTCTTGATAAAACAGTGCTTATCGTGTCTTCTGTAAAAGTCATAATGATTAACAGGAGTCGCTTGAATCCAGCTGGTAGGTTCCAATTTTTGTTCTACTGGAAATGGTCTAAATTTTAAGTTTGTCATTTAGAAAAAATAACACGCAGAGATGGAAATGTTTTGATAATGATTGCCACACAATCGGGATAACGAAACATTGTAGTTTCCATGGTAAGCCACTTTAGGTTTTTTGTTCTTTGTGTAGCAAGTACATGAGCATGACACAGTGATGGTGTCGTAAATATCAGTAAGCACATACCCTTTGTTGAAGAAGAACTGATAAATTAACAAAAGTGAGCAGAACAAGCAGCACTCGGGAATCCGTCATTGTTACTGATTTTTATTTACAAACGCAGCCTGGAGGCTACCAGGTGTTTCAGTAAACTTGCTTTTTCCCTGTTCAGACAAGATGGAGACTGGAGACTTTCAAAAATATTACTCTTAAAGTTGTTTTCAAATAGTGTCATGTCAAATCAGCAGTGTCATAAAGAAACAGCCAAAACGCAACAAATATTATGGTTTTCACTGAAAAGCTCTTTTAAGCAGGGCCACGGTCTCATCATGGTCAAATGCTATCAGCAAGGGTGTGAAAGAGTAAGTTTAGTTAAATTAAACATCTGAATTTAATATGGAGTTCTTTGCCCAAGTCGTTTATTAGAGACAATCTCACTTTTCATTTTTGCTTCATTTCAGTCCCCGTACTGATGTCTCTCAGTACCGACTGCTTTCCTTCTAAGGCCCTGTTTATATGACAGCAGTCGTTTGAAAACAGCATTGTTTTTCTGTTTTTGTTTCAAGACTGTTCCGCACTCAGATGACAACATTTTTGCTCAGGACAGAAATGCTGTAAACACTGTAATTTGCCTCTCAGACATTGAAGCTCTTCTATATAACACTTATACAGCGCTTTCCACACTTCTGCAGCAGAGCCCAGAGCACATTATCACTTTCACCCATTCACTGGAGTCGGCTGCCATGCAGGGCGCTCAATCTGTCCACTGTGAGCAGTGTGGGGTTCAGTGTCTTGCCCAAGGGCACTTTGGTATATGGAGAATCAAACCGACAACCTCCAGAGTATCTTTAGGCAGGTGAATCCAGAATCCAGTCATAAGGTGAAAAGAGGTCAGAAATGCGAGAATCCAAAAACACGAACAAAAGCACAGGGAACACGAGGAAGTTGCAGTATGTCTGATCGTATGAAAACAAGATGGTCTGTCAACTGAAACACGAGGGAGAGGGGTCGAAATACACAGGGGAGGGATGCATTAACACTATCCGATGCATAGAGGAGGGGCCGATAGGAAGGATAAGTGGACAGAGATGTAGACAAAACAGGAGAGTAAGAAAATAAGACACGGAATGGCTAACAGGTAGACAGAGAGGACACCTGACAGGTAGTGTGCATTTCATATAAGTTGCATTTGCATTATTCTCACACAAATGAAGAGGATGCATTTCAAAAGTGTTGCACTCTGGCAGCCATTTTTTAAAAAGTACCATTTTAAGAGACTCATAATACTGTTGTTGTGCAGCAAAAACCCAACAAATATTTATTGTTATCTATTGAAAATGTTATCCCTCTCACCTGAAACCAAGAAGAGCTGGGTTTTGCTTGTTGGATGTTGCCTTTCTATTTTGAGTTTGCATATTCTTCTGTCCTCAAAGGACATATAACCTATTCAGTTCACTGCTGACTCTAAATGACTTGTGAGTGTGAGTGGGTGTGTGGTTGAATGTCTCTGTGGTAACACGGTGTTGGGCCTGTCCAGGATTTGCTCAGGCTGTCACCCAGTGTCATCAGACCCCGAGACCCTGACCTGGACAGGAAGCTGGCAAATAAAAGCAGGAAATAAAGAACAACAAAGAAACAAAGAATTGCAGTGACAAGTGGAACAACAACTCCATCTTTGGTTTAGTAAGCATCAGTATAGATTCAACTGACTTGATTGAACCTAGTGCTCAAGTCACTGTGCTCATATTTTTTTTTTTAGAACATTTCAAAGCATCCATAGGCGATGCAAATGCAAACAGCAAATAGAAGTGGCTCTGTAGGGGTGATCCTGCTTTTGGAAGTCCCTAAAATTGCCCGGTATACAGTAGATTGCACTGCCCCAAGTGACAAAAAACAGGTAGGGCATGGTAGAGTTTTTTTTTTTTTTCCTTGTTCTTTTTAGACATATTATTTACTTGGTCAAAAAAAAGATTTAAAAAAAAAAGTAGCCAGAATTGTCCTGGAGCCAGAAATGATAAGTCAAAATGTTGAATTTAAATTGATAAAAATCAACTTTTCCCAATGCAACCTTCATGTGCAGTCACGCAAAAGGCTCCCATACTGATATGCTGATACACACACACACACACACACACACACACACACACACACACACACACACACACACACACACACACACACACACATACACACACACACACACACACACACACACACACACAGATTGAGCCAACCCAGGCTGGCTGTGTTTACTGTTTAGCCCGGCGTGTTGATGTGATGAGACACCCAGGCTGATAACACAGGGCCAGAGGTACTGCCGCTCCGTGTTTGATCTCGGGCAGCTGAGGCTGGGCGATGGGCACAGACGGAGGAGTGGGGTCAGCGAGGTGTGCTGTGTGCTTGATTACAGACTGGACGTGGGCCCCGTGACCTCTTAGCAGGTCAGCTCTGACCCCCGACCCTGACACAGCGGGCCTTGACGCAGTATTCAATGCTTTCTCCAATAACACAGTGTGATGAAAGGAGTAGCTGTGTGTGTGTGTACGAGCATTGAGAGGACTGGACCACTTCCCCTTTGGACCTGAAGAATGTGGCACAGCACAGCAGCGCACAGTTGAAGACAGCTGGAGGTGAAGCTGGGCCAGCCTCTGGACATATGTAGGCCCTGGAGGATAAAAAGGAGCCCTGTCATGCCTCTCCAACCTGATCAGCTACACAAGTTGGAACCTTGCCCTTTGTAAAATTGTAACCAAAGGAAATACCCCGAAAATATCACGTAGAACAGAGGAAAAAAGGCAAAAGTTGTTGAAATACATCTGTAGTTATTGTAAGATTAATTTCAGGTAATTTACACAAATAGGTTAGACTGCTGCCCCATCAACCATAAACAGATTTCTATAAATGTCTCTCCGTAGAGTCCATAGAATGGATCTCTGCCCCAGACGGGTGAAGTTTGTAGGTGAACACCCTCACCATCAGTTTCACTCTCTGGGTCAGCCAAGTGTTAATCTGCCCATTAGTCATCAGGAGTGACAGTGGGACGGGGATGCATGTGCACACAGAGAAGAAAAAGAGACAGCAAAGAGACTGCCTTCATATTATAAGCCCCCAAGGATTTTTCTTTTGGCCACAATGCGGCAATGTGGACGCACTGTGGTTTGAGACGGTGCGGAGAGCCAAAAAAAAATCTCTTTTTTGTCTGTGCATGTTTGCCTAACGCTGTCTTGTGATGATGGCAGCCGGCGTGCACTCTGCTTTGTGAAGCTCGAAGAACGTAAGTTAACACCATCTTACCTTGGAGAAGAACGAACTTCTGAGATGAAACGTGATCCTCAACTCTCCCTTTCTGCCAGCATCACTGACTGCTAAGAATAGATGGGTGGAGTTTAGTGCTGCTTTGTAGAAATCACATTAAAAGGCAATTAAGGAGTCTCTAGATTGTAATGTGTGTGGATGGTTTAAGTATATCGAGTGAAATTTTGCAAGAACATTTTTTTACAAGAATAAAAAAGCTCCAGTGTCAAATTTTTTATTGATCTATCAGAAAGTTTTTGCTCTTTAAAAGGTGCCTTGACAGTTTGGTCTGATTATCATGAGAGTTTATGAAAATATTGATGGTAAATAGAGGATTCATTGAATTAACGATGGTGATTCTATCGACCAATCCAGCACCTCAACATTCAGGTGAAATACTCCTGTGTTTTGGATGAAATCCTAAAATATATCAGTTTGCAGATCAATAGCCATAACGACATTACCGTTAACCCCTGCATGCTCAGAGCAGCTGTGGAAACAACTGTTGGTTTTTCAGTCAAATTCATGCAGACAAACTACATTTTCATGCAAATTAGGCTCGTAGTATGACTGTGGGGGAAAAAAAACAGATTTGTTGCCACGGCACAGAAATCTGCATGAGTGTCTTGACGCTTGTTGTCTTGCCCATATTCTTAAATGTAATGTCTCACTTCCTTTATTTCCCCTTTCAGATACACACAAAATATATACATAGGCTGACAAATTCCCCTCCTTTTCCATCAGGGAGATAATTTCATTTTAATGACAGGTTGTCTGAGACAGCCTCCTGACAGAAGGTGTCATAAATCAATAGATCACAGGTCTACGCTTCTCTTCCTTTACATTACCCTGAAGACACTTTCCTTCCCTTCAAGACAGTGACTCATCTTCTACCAGTTAAAGAGAGGAGAGGCACCAATAATCACTCACTTCGGACCTACTCCAGTTTTGATTTGCACCTTTGATAAATGGTGTCTTTCTCAGCTTTAATTGCACGCTCTTTTCATCATAATTTAATGTTTGTTTCCTGTCGTTTCCTTGAAAATGGCTGCAAGCGCAAGAGCTGTAATTTCTACATCAAGGAAGTTGTTATGAATGACTAGCAGGTGGAATAGACAGCAGAGTCACAATTTCACAGCTGAAATCACCTGGCAAGTGATTTTATAATCTGATATTGACAAATTGTCACATCGACTAGGCTCCATATCACACACAGATGCAGAAACACACACTGTGCTCATTGAGGGTATGGTAGATAATTAGGATAATTTCTGTTTGAAGTATTATGCATTGCAATGAAAATAGAACAGATAAAAGATGAGATAATAATAGATCTAAAGAGAACCTTGACTGAATATTGTTCCAACAAAGACCATTTTGTTTGACACAGTTCACATTGTATGCTAAACTGATATGCTCTCCCATCTTTATAAGAGGAGGAAAAAACTGCATATGAAATTAAATATGCTAAATATGCTTTATTATGATCTTCAAAACTCTGGATCGTACCACAATGTGCAGACCATTAATATATTTATTTCCTAGCTGAAATCGACGACTGATGTTAAAGGAGGGGTGATAAGAAATTGAAATGCACTGGTGATAAATTATGCTGTAGATATATTTCTTCCTTTATATAACATGCAAAATGGAGTATCTAAAGTGAGAGACAACTGAATTCAGGTCACAGCGCAGCAGGAAATCTTCCTTTTCATGTGAGATCCAGAGGGGTCACTCTTATGAACTCATTAGGAGAGAAATGCTAATGTAGCTCTGTTTTTTTTCCTCCCCTTATTCCCTTTCTCTCTTTTCTCTCCACTTCAACTTTCCTGGTTATCTGAACAAACGGGGCCGTGATGCATCGAGCCTCGCTGGAGAACATAATGTAGTTTGATGTCAGGGGAAAGTGTGTTAGGTGGATCTGACAGCGGCTTCATTAGAGAGGATGCTGTTTGTTGCCTTGTCATCAAGTCGCAAAACTAGAATTATTACACAGCAAACAAACACCTTATCTTTACCTGTGCTAGTCTCTTATCGGTCTGGTCACTCGACATAGGATAGTCAACAATAGATTAAAAATAAAATTTATATTAGCTGGTGAAATGTCTATGACTCTAAAGTATACTAGAGGAAAAAAAGTCCTTTCCTCTGAGGCCTTTTAATCACCAGGGTGGACTCATGTGCAGTGATCTCTCATCAGAAACCATTAAATAATGAATCTCCGCTAACTTATGACTTCCACATACTGTACCTCCCTTTACGAGACCAGAATATAAAATCACAGTATTTTGAAAAGGTTTCCGTACATGCAAAATATCAAACTGATATCCAAACTTGTTTTCTCTATTCTTTAAATGTCCATTTAAATTTCATGATGTGATAATTTCAGCAAGTTTCATATTAAAAT